>NC_081451.1:10562921-10564598 GCF_007210705.1 Tigriopus californicus
TCTCAAGGGAATTGTCTCCTATTGAATTGATATTACGCCCATAAAACCAGTATTCTACGATGTAGATAATATATTAGATCTCATGATATGGTCGATCATTGCTAATGATTCCCTTTCTCAGTTTTCGAGTTCAAAAAATGCAAAACCGTTGATGCATATGTGTTGCACCATTCAACTGAGCATCGCATTGGGAGGAATCAAATCCCATAACAGAAACAAAAAGTCACAAGTTGGTTAACCTTCTTTGATTAATGCTATTTTCAGACTTTGGACAAAGTAAAAATCATGCTACTATTAAATTGATATTTGTCATTACAAATGATTTCTTGCAACCTGTCTATTAGGAAAACTGTATTATCCGTATTTATTTGCTGTGTGTATGCCTTTCTGTATCAATGATTCGCTTTTATTTTAGTCTTTATACAAAGACGTGTATGAAACAACAATACATAATCATCGAGTTTAATAATAATGTCTAAAACGATCAAATGGGGAGCTTGTCTGTTGTGGGTAATACAATAATCTTAAGAAAGGTTGACAACTTAAGAACTTCCTGAGTAGAATCTGCCCGTCTTGCATTCTCAAAGCGATCTTGTCTCTAAAGTTTGATAAGTTGTTATTTGGTGACGATATAGAATATTGAGTCAAGCGTACTTAATCATTGTCCAACCCAAAGGAATTGATTATGTTTGATCAAATTGCCAAGCTATTTGCTCAAATAAAACAGTACACTAGCATTCATGATAGTAAAAAAGACTAATTTTTCCGAGTTAGCGTGAATTCGTGTCCGACATTTCATGCACATATCTTTATTCACGGACTTGAAACGATGTAGACTGTTAACAGAAAAAAGTGTCTTGGGGAACCATCCACTTGATTCAAGATCTTGAGAGTTGTCAATTTTGAATCAACAACAAACCATCATGATATACAGGCTCCATTAATGATCTGAAAACCAAATAATGTATAATAGTTAAGGCTGGAAAGGTGTTACGTAATAACTTACTTTATAAACCGCGAGCCGATCCCTTCCCAACATGGTTTGATTTGGTTCCTGCTCCTTAAAATTCAAGAACTAAATCAGAACACAATATTTCCACTGAAACTAATGCACCTTAATTTTATTTCCACAACCAAATGAGAGTATTCTGACACAAGGTCATAACTGAAAAAAATATTTCCGTTTTTTTGTTTTGATTTCAACATGATTGCTCCATTTTGAGTGACTCTGAACCAAAAAATCATGAATCAAATGATTACGGCTCCGCACTATCCATCTTTGGAGAGATTCCCAAAAAGTACATACTTTTGTTCATAAATCTCAGTTTGTTGGTGAAAACAAGAACCTGAAACTAAATGCATCGTTTAAGCCCCATTTAATGATTAGGTTGATGTAATACAAAATCATGTTGATCAAAGATTATGGGTCAATTCTTGTTTCTGGGTGGAAAGTGTTGTCTGCAAACCCCACAACGAGTACTGACTAACTCTTGGTTAAGGTTTCTCAGAATCGTGTCAAAGCGAAGATTCAACGACCATGGCAACACACGGTGGTAAAAATACACTTTAAACTGAGGATTTGATTTCTGTAAATTGGGCATTTTCTTGGAAGCTTGATAGGTCTGTTTGAAGACAAACAAATATTGCCCATAATTTTCTGAGGTAGAAAAATGTCAA
>NC_081451.1:10564649-10567696 GCF_007210705.1 Tigriopus californicus
TGCAGAAGGTATCTTTTACAATACGTCTTCATACAAATATCTGAGCTTTTTCTTCAACCAGGTTTTAATGCTTAATTGCAATGAATGTAAAGGGTTACAATTTTGGGCCTCCAAAATAGCCAGGCTAGGCAAAGCAATGAAGCATTTGCTTCTCTTTGGGTTCCTTCAATGTTAAATTGTTAAACTGTTAAAATGTGTGTCCTTGATTCTTTTCTCTAATATTAAGTAACCCACAGTTGATTTTAGAGTCGTCAAAGAGAGCACAGTAGCAAGTTACATGAAGCGGGAGCCCGATTTAAAACAAGAGGATTTCAAGCCCTACACTAGCTTTTTATCCCAGGGATTGAATTTATGGCGCGTTTCACACGTAATGCCGCGTTTCTCAGCAACACTTTATTTCCTTTGTCTTAATCCGGGCATACGACAGAGACATTACAAAACATAAAGGATTTGTTAATTCTCTAGCCTACGCTGAATACTGTACATTCCCAATGATTCAAGACGTTACCTTAATTTCTTTTTTAATTTTTAGCTTAACCTCCTTTAAATACTGCATTGCCCCAATTGTTTAGGTTAGTCGCAGTAAAGTACTTGCTCTCTAATTCTCACATTATTTCTGCTTGTCCTGTGGCCAAAAGCTCAAGTTTTTCCTGAAAATATTTGCATTTTAGAGGTCTCTTCACCCAGAGGCACCAAATTTGATCTAGAAACCTGCATGAGTTGGCGTACTAATTTTGGGGGTCTAAGTTAGGAGACACATTATGGGGCGAACCTAGAGTGCTCAAGCTTTTACATTTGAGTTTATTTAAATCTTAAAAATGCCAAAGGTTTAAATAATTTTGAGGGCTTTTCAATTGCTTCAAACTTTTGCAAAATTAGATTCACGCTGTCTTTTTGATTCAAATCAGGCTTATATCTTTGTGTTTGAGAATTTTTTTCCCGTGGAGATTTTTTGCAATTATTTGGCCTTCAAAAAGAATTTTATTTTTTAGCCCTTGTGATCAGGGCAGGAGGCACCATGGACAAGGCAAGAACCTATTACTTAGGGAGAGTACCTGCAAATCCAAGTGCTGGAAGATATTATGATACAATTTTCCTTTTCATCTACACGTCATCTGATATGGACGGCAAAAATAGCCATTTCCAACCTCCAGAGCAAGTTGCTGCCAATATTTTGGAAAGCTTAATTGCAATTCTTTGTGCAAATTTGGTTTATTTTTTTTACATTAATTTGGTTTATTTTGTATATAAATTTGGTAAATAAATACCATATTTTTCTGCAAATTTTGGCCGGCCCTAGTTATTATTGATTGAAAGCAAATAAATGTCTTTGGTTGCTCACTCTCTTTTCAGGCGAAAGTGTTAGGCTCCATGAAATTTTGATCGAAGTTTTTGATATTCGACCTCTTGGGGAAGGAACAAGAAATTGAACAGATTTTAAGGGCTTGATTTGTTATTCCTCGCACTTGACCCATTAATTAATTGGTCACTTCCGACCATTTACTAGCTTTTAACTTAAGGCGTTAAAAATGTCGTTTACTACATTCTGCATATAATGTTTGACCTGTAGGACTTGTGAAGAATTTCAACCTTCAACGCCCGTTGATTTGGATCAAAATTGAACTCGTTGTTGCACATTATTAGTGTTTTTAGTTCAAGCAATGCGGAAGGGCTTGGCATCGATCTGGAACTGCAAACAGTAACAATTAGATCTGCACAACCTATTGTCCCATTATGGCGTGAATCCAACGTGTCAGTTCGGAATTCTAATAAAAAATGCCCTTTTCCATATACATTTCGGCATTAATTTGTCAACATATTTAATAATTACCCTCCTCCGACCCAAATATTCATAAATTCAACTTTTTATGAAGTGCCTAAATTATGTCCATGGAATGAGGCGCGAAATGTTTGTTTCAAATGTTTAATGTAGGTGATCATAAGCAGGCTGAAAATTGATTTTTTTTTTGTTATGGTTTGCGGGATTTGTGGTTCAAACTGCACCAATCACAAGGGTGATTAACGAAAACCTAGCCAAGTTCAATTGCTGGGCATGATCTTAAGAGCTGTTGATTATGAATTAATGCAATTTTCTATCCTTCCCTTCACAGTACAAAGTGTAAGTACAATGTCGTCAGTTTGAACAACTAACCATTAGTCAATGCCATTTTGACATTATCTGATCATTTTGGAATGTTAAATTCTTGCTCAAAGCGAAGAATTCTGAATAAGCTTGTTTCAACATTTTGCGTCGTTGGCTCCAGATTTTGATACGTTGTGATTTGCCAAGAACTTCCTTCGCTTAGAAAATGCTAAACGGGCTAATCCGACTCTATCTTCTGTAGTTGTCAACCTTTCTTGAGATTATTATATTGCTGACCAGAAAAGCCACCCTTTTGGTGGGTACAAACATGAATTCGAGTTTGGATACATAATCACACAATNTATTGCTGACCAGAAAAGCCACCCTTTTGGTGGGTACAAACATGAATTCGAGTTTGGATACATAATCACACAATGATTGGGGTTGGATTTGATTGTAGTCTTTTACCAAACATTGATTTAAATATGAACTACTGTCGCATTACATATAGGTAAAACTATCGATTTAATGTCTGAAAATGAACTGACAGATGTCCAGCTCGAAACGTACTGGTACTTAACGAATAATTTTCCAACTTTCTATCGGCATCAAGTTTTTTACAGAATTTTAGTCTGAATTTTCTTGTTTTTTACAAAAATCTCTGTGGCCAGTCAAAGAACGTTCCGTCATACTTCGGACCGGTATTTCGGATTGCATGGAGGAGAGAATATTGGTCTGCTCCTCCAAAAACATAAACCACTGAAAATTATGGACGTACCTCGACCAATACTTGTCCTAACAACAAGCCAATTCAGCCGCAATTCCCTTTAGGCTGTCTGTAGAAACTTTGGTCTGATTTGCTAGTCAAGATGTCAGGGCTGCCAGGCATATGTTAAAATTGCGTTTTCATGAGCTTCAAGAATGCTATGGACAGGGCGAACCTGTATCATGACAAGTCGGTGCG
>NC_081451.1:10567869-10569397 GCF_007210705.1 Tigriopus californicus
CCCATTCGATCTCTAGAAACTGGCCTGCCTGCCTTACTCGTAGTGCACTCTTTTGGTCGTCTGGTCACGCGTACTGATCTGGTCACTCCAGTAAAAATGATTTCAGGAAATTACTATACTTTATTGCTGTCTTTCTACGTAAGGGAAAGAATTTTGCTTGATCAAGTCACGGAGTTGGTGGTTATTGCAGAGAAATGGAGCCATGTCTGACGGTATATTTGTTTAAAAATGATGTGAATTTGGACAAAAAATACAAGCAAATGTGACAATGTAGGCAGTAACAAGTTCAGGAGGTTGGTAAGGGCTAATTTGGCTTCACATCAAGAAACATGTAAATGAAAAATGATGAATTTGGACAAAAAAAATACAAGCAAATGTGACAATGTAGGCAGTAACAAGTTCAGGAGGTTGGTAAGGGCTAATTTGGCTTCACATCAAGAAACATGTAAATGAAAAGGAAAGCTTCACCGTTTTAACTTCTGGCAACAAGATTTGAACCAACCACGTGAACAAGTTTTGTGCCAAGTTCAGGCTGTCTCTCAGAACGCTCAGCTGCTCTCACTTCTTTGGGGTGCATTTACACGACCCTTGTTACGACACATATTGTGGTCACCTAAGACTTTCATATGACATATTTTCTACCACATTAGTGCCACATATATGTTGCTTCAATTTTCTGCGATGTGTGAAACAATTTTGAGTGACGTCGGCACCGTCGGCACAATAGTCCAACGCAAGGTTCAGGGTGGCCGAATTAAGAGCATTGTCAGGAGCATTTTATTTCAATCCGCCATGCTTCTGCTTTTAATTTGTTTACAAACGAGTGAAACACAAGTATTGATGGGACCAGAAAAACAATGGTTAATTGTCTTAGAAGCTCGAAATAACACGTCTTCATAGTACTGGGGATAACATTCCCTGCAATGGCTAGAAAAACCCATGAAAACCCAAAGCAAAAAAAATAAGGGAACTCTCGTCAGGTCAGATACGGTCTCCCTGGGAGCCGAGTGAAGAGCAGTGCCTCCATTTCAGACATGAATGATAATCGTTCGCTCTCTACACCAAGGTTTAAGAATTAACAACCCGTTTCTAGCAAGGAAATCTTGTCTGCTAGCGGATCATTTTTGACTCTAAAGAGCAAATCAGAAGCTTAATGAACTACAAAGTGGTATGTTTTTTCACTTGAATAGGTCAAATAGTTGATATAGCACAGAACTGAACTAAAAACTGACATATGTTAGTTTCAAAATATCCAATTTCATTCTAAATCAAGCCTGTTATGGAATCATTATGTAGTTTTGTACAGTTGTCGTTTGTTTATTCCCTGATCATTTGGAAACACTAAACACTGGACGACACTAGAGGACGATTCCAAAAGTTCGATCGAAGTTGCCTTTCTAATGGTGCATTTAGTCGACACTTATTTTGACACATATTGTGGTCACATACGGCTTTCACATGACATATTCTCGAACACATGGCCATATATTTGATTTGGAACCTGCTCCAATTTTCTGCGATATGTGAA
>NC_081451.1:10569448-10622711 GCF_007210705.1 Tigriopus californicus
CGATTCCAATTTTTGCAAAGAATCGGCCAGTCAAAAGTCACACAGTGACGGATTTGGCCAAATTCCGTGGTTGATCCACATTTGCATCCGCGAGCTTGCGCTAGGTATAAAGCTCAGCAATTGCATTGGGATCACGGCCAAGATCCCCTGAAGGCAGGGCGTCGACTTGGGCAAGGCAATGTGAAACGGCACATTCTCCTTGCACTTGAAATTGCGCGCCAACTCCAGTTTCATCTCCTTCAGTGTGAAGACGAACGCACGCAACCTCGCGACAACCAGCTGATTCATGGCATTGAAGGCATGCTGCATGTGAGAGAAGAAAAAAAACATGTTTAGAATGTCGTTCAACCTTGACAAATGGTCTAATTGTGCACTCACCTCCTGGTACCTATCCTTGAGGGCAAACAGGATGGTAGGGAAATTGTCCTGCACCATAGCCAAGGGTCCATGCTTCAATTCTGAAGCACACAGACCCTCGGCATGCATGTAGGCAATCTCCTTGATCTTCAGGGCTGCCTCTCTTGCCACCGCATACTGGAACCCACGACCAGGATGTACAACGAGTTGGATTGCTCTCGGTTGAACATGTGCGACTCCTTGATCGTTGCCTGCTTTTCTTGGATGAGATTCGCCAGATGGCGGATCTTGGCCTTCTGTTGAGCACCTCTTCCGTCTTTCCAGGCAGTTCCCTCAGGGCATCAATGATCTCAATGGACATCTGAAATGAGATAAGAAATGTTGATTGAAAGTAAGCAACAACCTCTCAATATTGCTCAAAAAGATGCTCGCAGGCAATTTACATAAAGGAAAATATTGTGAATAGAAATAAATTACCTCTCTGACTCGACTTCCGGTGATGGAATGGGCTTGCGCAATCGCAATGCCTAGTAAAACCAGGCAAATGTATTGCGACGTATAAGCCTTGGTCGATGCCACGCCCACCTCCACGCCAGCATTCACGTGGATACCACATGAGGTGTTCTGGCAGATGGAACTGCCCACCACATTGGTGATACCCAAAGTGAGTGCACCTGCCTGATTGCAATAATCCAGAGCGTGCTTGCTGTCTGCGGTCTCTCCAGATTGCGAGATGAAGATGCACAGATCAGACTTGGAGATGGGGCTCGTCCATGTCCAGGAATTGGGTGGCCTGCATCACTGACACGCTCTTGTTGGTGAGCGTGGTCAGGATGGTCTGGGTCGCCAGAGCAGCGTGGGTGGATGTGCCCATAGCAATCATGTAAATCCGACTGCTCCGGCAAATCTCGTCGAGATGACCCTGGATGCCACCCACTTCACGGTGTGGGTTCCAAAATCCACTCGACCTCGGATTGCTGATTCGATTGGTGGCCCGTTGCTGGTGAATTTCCTTCTCAGTTTTGGAAGAGAACAAGTTTCCCTCGCACAAGACTTGTTCAAATTCCTGCATCTTCAGTGGCGATCAGCCATGGAACCGGGATGTTTGTAGGAATCACCAGCTCTCCATTGGGTCGGGCATGAGCAATATCGAAATCCTAGAGGAAAATGACCCAATTATTTCCACTCAGCCCAAGAGGAAAATTAGAGATGGTTAAAACTCACGTGCAAATCAAGGGAGTAGCTGTCAATCCAGCCAATGCAGGTCGATCACTGGAAAAGTAATACTGGATTTTGGGTTCCTCAGATGTGATGTCGTTGCTAGGTTTATATTTAATTTGCTTGGGCTCGGCCAAGTCTTCATAGGCCGCAGAAGTCTCGTCTAGAATTCAAAGATAATGTCAATCTCGGATATTGTTCATATGTAAATGGCAAGACTAGTGGAACTTACTGTTGAGCAAGAACTCTTCCACGTTAGGGAATCTTGATGCAAAACTTCCTGAATTGTTCACCGCTTGTCGCACTGCATTGGCATACTCAGTCGACCCGGATCCTGTATGAAAATATGAAAATGTTCAAACTCGATTGAGCAGAAATAAATCAAATAGACTTACGTTTGCGGAAAGCTCTGCAATCCGACAATCCACTCTGGTCTCCGATTGAAACGCCAAATGATCAGGGAGACCCACATTTGGTTGCCACGACCTCGTTGGAAAACAGGCTGCTCATGAAAATGAGGCGTACGCCCCATCGAGCACCTGGCACACTGTTCCACAATTTCCGAGAACGTGGCATTGGGAGTTTGCTCGTAAAAGAACAAAGCCAGTTTCGGGATGACCTCGGTGTCAGTCTCCGAATAAAACTCCAATTGGCGCTGGGACAGCAAATAGGCTCGGATTTGAAGCAAAATTGGTTATTTGTCCCTGGAACATACAATAGGAGGCAAATTGTCAAAATCGTTAATCAGCCTAAACCAACGCCTCTTCACTTACCGTTATGCACCAACCACAAATTCCTTCAGGTCCGAGCTGAAATGTGGGGGTGGCAATGCGAACGCCCGCCTCACCGTGAGTAGCCCAGCGGGTGTGTCCCATGCCCACCGGCAGAGCTGACCAACTCCGTGTCGATGCGGTCGGATTCCATCTCGAACCAGGGCCAAAAGGCCTCGAGGGCTACCCACGCCTTGAAAAGGTGGATCCCGGTCTGGGAGACTCCCTTGGCTTGGCCTTGAATGGCCGCACCGCAGGAATCGTAGCCAGGTATTCCATTTGGCCATACTCTGTTGGAGTTGACGAAGGATGAATAGACTGGGCACGGAGCCATTAACAAAGAAAACAGCCGCAGATTTCTATGATAGAATAAAATAAATGAAAGATGCAAATGGGAATCGGAAAAACGGTAAATGTGAAATATCTTTATTGAAGAAAAGCTACCCACATGATGGTTGATTTTGTCCAAGAGAAATGAAACGAGTCAAAGAGCAGTTGTCACAACAAACTATTCCCAAAACGGATGGAGGTAACGAATGATACTCTGCTACGGACAGGTCTTATTATAAGAATGTGATTTTCTACAAGACAGACTCGTCAGCAAGCTGACCAGTCGCAATGTCGAGCTCTCTCCAATCGTCTTCCAAAACTAAGATTGATGATGGGTTGACAGGCGTGATCCTTTTCGCTAAATCCGCAAAGATATCTGTCTCTAGTTGAAGAGGGGAAGAATCCGGGTCCAGTCTCAAGGGAATTGAGGGGTACTGAATTGCTTCACTGGCGGCATTCCATTGACCACGTCATATAATACGTAGATCCCATCGTATGGTCCGAAATTATGAAATTTGAACTCTGAAGACGGGACAGTGAATCAATTTAATTAACCGGGAGGTTGGCATGATCAATCTTCCAAATCATCACGAATTCAAATCCGCCAAAAAAAAGCGACATATCATAGTTGCGTCAATCTTTAGTGATTAATGATTATTCACTGCCCCTTCCAGTTTTCGAGAAAGGGAAAGTTAATCTAATTTTGAAAATCGATATTCAAATTTCGATGAACCATGGACATGCAAAGTATCACGGATAGGTCCTAACGCATGTGTCATAGTTGAGGTTACCTTAAATATTATTCAATATTATCATATTGATTTCATAATGTCGAGCTGGTAGGCCACGTGACTTTTAAACGGTTTCGTTAAATCTTAACTGTAATTCAGTAAAACGCCGATTGAGATTGCGATTCATTCAAGTGCCCAACTTTTAAACCCATGACGCATGGAAGCTGGACGATGAAGCTAAGATTGAAAATACAGTCCGATTTGAGTCAATGCATTGTTCCTTCAGCGTGAGACTGTTCTTAGTCCGCAATGCTGCGTCTCTCTAATATCCTTCTCGATTCAAACTTCAAGGTTAAAAGTTCATTCATTTTCAGACATTAGACCGATCATTTTACCATTTTACCCGACATTGAATTAAATACAGACTACTCCTGGATTTGTAAGGAAAGTCAGTTTACTTTCACAATCTATGAGGAGATTTGTCTTCAAGATATTTGGATGGCAATCACTAAGCTAAAGAAAGGTTAATCTTAGCCCGTTTTACATGTACACATTCAAATTCCATTGATTTTAAAACATTGAAACAGCGCAAATATAACAAGATTTGACTCATAACAAACAAATTCATTGTTTGTTAAAAGCGAGCACAATTCAGCCCTAGCTCCCTTCTTTTGGAATTTGAAAATATTAAAAAAATGGTTATCTCTGTTTAGTTGCCAAAAAAGTTTCAGGTTTCCTCAGTTGCAAAGAAATGGCTAAAAATTTTATCCTCTCTGGAGCGTGCAAAAGGAACGAGTAACGAGTAATTATTTGGGTTGTTTGGGTCGCTACCAATTACAACATATTAGAATATAAGGAAATACAGTAATACGTTCCTTTGTTTCGCAAAAGGAATTGTAACCTCGTCACTTGTTATTTCATTACTATAGCCCTGATGCTTGTGAACCTTCAAGAGAGGCTTTTCTATAATCGGCAGAACACGTAATCTCAAGAAAGATTAACTTAAGAAGAAAGCTTTTGAAAATGATAGACGGTGCTAATCTGACTCGAGGGGGAAACCTTGGCCGCAAATTTTGACAGCTTTTAGCCGCTGATCTTGGTGTATTATCGATCAGCAGAACTCAAACTCGATTTCGGATCAGATTTATTTTCGAGTGATTGTGTAATCACGTTTTTTGTGCCTTGAACCATTCAAAACTGAAAGTGATAAATTATTATTTCACAATCAAGAATGAATCTATTTGTATGAACATTTAGAAAAGAGGCTTCAAAGAAATCATTATGTCAAGACGAAGTTTACCGTTGTGATAACATTTTCCGGAGGGGCTTGCTTACGAGCATAAACCAGTATGGAGAAGTTTAGGCAAGCTCTGGTTTTCGAGAAGCTTGCCCTCTACATTGCTAATATTAGGAAAGGTATAAACTAGTAAGTAACCCCAATTTTGCCTCACTGCTTGACAGGCACATTTTCTTGCTTTACCAGGAGCTTTGCCTAAATGACTGAATACGGTTAAATAGGAACGTCTGCGAGTATTCCTTACTTGATTTCTCCTTGACCCCAATTTAATCATCGTTGTTTTCAAACGGGGGTTCGAAATTCATCATTTAAAGTTCGAACCAGTGACAAGGATTTTATCTCGTTTTAGTATGTCACTACTTCAACATTTCGCTCCTATTACTTCAATACTGTTGGGGTGATTTTGAGGCGAGATTACACTTAGTCACGGACTTCTAGAAATATGGACTGCAAACGAGTTTCCCGCCAAATCGACCTGCTCTTGATCATAGCTACGTGAGCCATATTTTTTTGTATTTGAGGTGCTAGGGGCGGAGGGGTTAACTTGCCCGGGCCAGCGGGAGCTAGCCATCACATCGTCCAATTTATTTCCATAGGCAGTGTCATAGTCCGTATCAGTTGGTTTCTCCGTCTGTGGTTGTGGTTAGCGTCTAAAAGTTTCCTTGAGAGTTTGCCTCGGATGAAATGTTGTTGTTGTTGCTAGGAAAATGTTTGTAAATAAATTAGTTGTCTGGTACTAAGGGCCCTCAGATTTTTATTTCAATTAGTGGTTGCGACATTATTTGATGAGTTTGTTGATGCGACTGCTACTCGCTTCAACCATCCTTTGAATTTTTGTTTTGTGTTTTCTTTCTTTCATAGACTTATTTTTATTGCACAAGCTATATCAAATAGCTCGACTATGGACGGGAGCCACGATCACAGCCGATGCAGATGATACGACAACATCAGGCTCGGGCAAAAATCGTGTCTTGCTTGAAGAAAACCAGAGAAGGAAGCTAATGCTATCTTGAGGTTCACGCCAATAACACGAGGACAAAGTACCTTCTGATTCAACCAAAATCATCCCCATATGGATGGCTTTTTTCCTCATCGATATCCATTCTTGAAGAGAGGGTCAACTCGGTTTCTGTTGTAAACATCTAAAGGGTTGAAATAACCTGGGACTTGTCTGGTTGGGTGAGGAAGATGATATGGGAACGACTCGGCACATTCCGACCTCAGAGTTCCTCCGTCCCCAAACGGTTTCTTACGACGGTTGCACATGGACTGATGTTGTCGAGGCTACGAAATGACTTGGCAATCTATCCTAAGGCACAATTGCACGAAGAAAGCCCAAAATCCGGACAAATGAGAGGTCTCCAAGTCACTCTGAACCGTATCACGCGGTTTTTTTGGGATGCAGACCTAATGATCATGTGGCCATCGAGAAGTTGGTACAAAATGTAAATCTACCCACCATTAACAGAATGGCCGCGGGAGCGATCCTATCAGAGAAGGCGTGCTCTTGATACCTACATTTGACCTGACCGAAAAAATCACGTCCATCCAAAAACACGAGATTTTAGCTTGTCCACCTACCAAAATCCCAAAACTAATAAAACTTTGCCTCCAAAACCTCAGCCATATGGAACCAATCACCCACAGAACTGACCCGAGAACAAGCGATGGCATCCTTCAAAAATGAAGTGAAAGGATTTGTGAGCACCTTTCCACTTCAACACTAGCAGAGGCGGTGCACTTTCCCTTTTTTGTAATGCCAACTCTTTGAACTTGAGACCTTAGGAAATGTGTAGATTGTTCATTTACGTCCAAATATATACATACAGTGTGAACTCAAGCATATCAAATGCCTGTTTTGGATTTTATGTGTAGAATACCCAGTCTTTGACTTGCAACTATCCATTTAGTCTTTGCAGATTAGGTTTTCGTGTGTCCTTAATTCTATTTCCTTGGATCTTGGTTCTATTTTACTTGTTACGGCTTTCATGCCAGTCGAAGTAAAAGTGGCAAAAAGACCACTAGTGTCACATTCAAGTATTCCAGATGACAAAACTTGGGTACAGTTCGTGAATATGCTGTCGATTACAGTGCGGGAGTGTGCAGCAATGCTGGTCACATCATTGATCAGGGTTGTCAACCCATATTGCCTTATTTACCAATGAATGTTTTCAGCAAATCAAATCAACATCCATTAGCTCAAGATTTTTAAAGTGGATAACTTTGTAATTAGTGTTGATCAAAAATTTGTTTCGATTCTCATCAGGTCACATCCATTCAATTCTAATTGAATGCCAGAATTTTGCCACATTTCGAGCATCGTCAGCTTGTTCATGAAAGAGTTCACTGTTTCCGCGCATCCTGGAATTTGGTACCTGATTATCTCCCTCTCAAATCAGTAATTCTACTCTTGCCCAAATATAAGTACATCCTAAATATCAGGTGTTTAGTCATTAAAACCATTGTCAGTGTGTTTCAAAGTCTATGCATTTCTTATATCGTGCTGTATTAAGTATAACATACAACAGAAAAAAATGACCTCATCCCAGCATGTCTTGCAGGTGGACAAATATTAACAATAAATTAATATAGTCTAGTCAATAAATTAGTATTACACAAACTTACAGGCCAACATTTATTGATATCAATATCCCTATTGTCTGCTAAAGTCTACAAAAATATCAACAGAAAAATCCATGATGGGCCACACTTCTGTTCATCCTAAACAGTAGTTCCGCATTGCGACATAGTCTGGAGGCCAGGATATTTTGATACTGAAATGGATCATTGTCATAAAAGTTCCAAAATTAAGATATTAGCACCGCTAGTAATCTTTTGCGACAGATACTTTAGTTTTGAAAACACTACATTCCATCCAGATTGTTCAATGCAATATTACTTCACTAAGACAGTGTTCTCCTTGATCAGTCAAAGAGCAGTATGGAAAGCCACCTCGAATACATTGGCATATCGTGTCAAATAAAGTCAGTGACCACTTTTGTCTTTGCAAAGGAATCCAGAATTCGGATTAAGAAGAGTGTCAAGACACTCAAATCATGGCAAGGATTTCCAAAAGGGTTGTCAAGAGAGGAGACTAGATTTGAGAATGAGAGACGGACTAATCGGACTCTTGGGAAGATTATATTGCTCGCTTTGACAGTTTGGCAATTGCCGACGACACAGATGATTGAAACAGGGTGAACATAACCTCCTCCATAGTATAGACAAAGGAAAGGGGGTCGCTATATCTTAATGATCAACAAATCAAAAAATGAAATGCAGGCTATCCTAACGGTGATTGCTTTTAATTAGATGATGGACCAATTGTTTAACTAATACTATTCACAACGGATATCCATTTGCTGAGTGGAATTGCAATACGAATTTCTGAATAGTAGCATTTGGCTTGAAAAAATAAAATCGCAAGAAAGCACAATTTCGCAGGAAATTCATGACGTGTCGATGCAACAAGGAGGGGATCGAATTTGACATACCATGATTACACTATTTTTAATACATGATCTAACCGGAGTTTGCGAGACAAGGTTTTTTTGTGAGATTGAATTCCGTAGGCACATAAAATCAAAGCGGCCTTACTTATCTACAACATTGTAGTAACAAAAAATGGTTTTTCAAACATAGCTATTTTTAAATTAAGTTTGATTGCCCGATTTATCTATTTCAATTGTATGATCATGAATCTAAAAGGTTATTAGTATCATAAAATGATGCTTTATAAAATTGCAAACATCAATACAGTAGCAACTTTTCATGTTAACTTTTATACGGATAACTACTTGCATTCAAATTTTTAGGTTTGCTTCTCCCCAGAACAAGTTATTTTTCGAAGCTTTGTTTATGTAAGACTTTTGCTCAAAATAGTACAGCCAAGTTTGTTTCATACTGGACCATTTTACTAACGACAATTTGAGTAAAATAAAGATACCTCACCTAAAATGTTCCCCAAAGCCCTGTTTATCCATTTCATTTTCAAAGATTGCTGTTATAAGTGGAAAACCCTAAACAGGTTTGTCAAAACCAATTTTATCATTGAGAGAATTGTGAATGAGAAAGAGCCCATTGTTTTCCAAAATTAATCACATAAAATCATTCAGCACTAGAAGAACAAATTAAAATTCTACTCGTCTTTGAGGTACTTTCACATTCTTGTGAGCTTCTTGATCATTCTAACCATTTTAACCTTTAATTTACTTCATCTACAGTATACCTTGTATGTGATATTTGTGCAGGCACTTGAAACTTTATCGTATTTACATGACCTAGAATCACAATAAACATTGGATCATGAAAAAGAATTTGCTACCCCTAACCTCGGCATTCAAGGATTTTCTCCTATTTCTCTTGGGAATTGTTCGCAGTTGCTCCCTCAGATCCATTCGTTAAATGGTCAAAATTCCTCTTGAGCCGTCAAAGATTTAACGCCGGCAGGCTACGTAGGCTCTTTGCACTTCTTATAAATAGGGACGAATTTTAGTGGTAGGTATCAGTCCTGATTTCACTTTCTCTCAAGAAACAGCAGCCGCTCAAAATTCAAACTCCCAACATGAATTTCGTCATCACCTTTTCATTTGTTTTCATCCTCTTTAACACTTTGCAGGCCTTGGAGATTGGCCAACCTGATGTCAATCTCAGGAATACGCCGGTCATCAAGACCGGCAACCTGCCTCAATTCGTCGCGCTGACCTTCGACGACGCTGTCAACAATGAGTTGTGGGAGCATCTCTACAAGGACCTCTTCACCGACTTGACCGACCCCTACACGCGTTGTGACCTCAAAGCCACCTTCTTCGTGAGCCACAACAACACGGACTACGCCAAGGTGAACGCATTGCACAATGATGGGCACGAAATCGCGCTCCATTCGTTCTCTCACGGTGGGGATCAACAGGATTCGGAGGAATTGGTCCGCAATTTCCGCATGGGCCGTTGGATGTTGGAAATCAGCCAAAACGTCAAGAACATGGTCGAGCACGGATTTCTCCCCAAGGACACCAACTTCGGTTGGCGGGCCCCCTTCTTGTTCACGGCCGGTGACGAGAGCTTCAGTGCCCTAAATCGGAGCAATATCATGTATGACTCCAGTTTGAGCTTCTATGAGAAGTCGTGGCCTTATCGTTTAGCAAATGTGGACAAGACCCAGTCATGCCTCATCAAGCCTTGTCCCTCGCGTCCCGACTACCTGTTCTACGAGGCTCCCTTGAGTGTCTGGCAAGGCATCGACGGCCATGTGTGTGCTATGATGGATGCCTGCAGTTATGGTTCCACCGAGGAGGAAGTGTTCCAAACACTGATGGCGAACTTCCAGAGCTTCCAAAGTGAAGGAGTGCCTTTCCCGATCTCCCTTCATGGTGGTGCCTTGAATAACGGCCGGATTCCGCATTTCCGTCAGGCTTTTGAGGCGTTTCTCCAGACGCTTCTGGCCATGAGAGACGTCCACTTTGTGACTATGCGGCAATTGGTGGAGTTTGTTCATTCCCCCATGAATTCGGTCCAATATATGAGAATGGCTAGACGGACTTGTTCAATCTTCCGACCCAAGAAGCCTTGCTCGGCCCGAAGACCGGCTTGCGAGTTCAAGTCCAGAAATGGGGAGAATTCGGTTTACTTGAACACGTGTGCTCAGCGGTGCCCTTCACAACGGTCGGAGATAAGGTTCAACTACTATGGACAGTCTTGTTGTGGAGTGTAGAGATGTTGTCAAATACACACATGGCTGGTTTTGATTGAAATAAAATGTTGATTCTCAATCTTATTTGTTGATTATTTTATAATTCAACTGTTTTTTGCAACACCAAATCTTATGTACATTTTAATCTTTCGTGAAACTCCCCTGAAAATTGTTGCAACACATGTCTTTATTGGAAGGTGTGAGACTCGATGCAGCTTTCAGCTCGTCATTTGTTTAACTTCCAAAGAAACCACTTGGCGATATTCTAAAATATCATTTGATTACCCAAAGCTTGCGTTCACTCATTTAAACAGTCTGCATTATTCGAGATCTGTCAGGATGCAAATGATCTATACAATACTGCTTCACCGGAGTGGTTTATGTGCTGAATACTTTATGATTTCTTCTTGGTTAATCATAGTGCCTGTATTAATGAATTCCTATAAGTGAAGAAGTGACCCGGGAGCCTACTTGGGAACATATCATTTTTTTACAAATTATTGCACACAGTACTGATTAATGGAGGATGTGTATGTTTCAACAACAGCTACGCTCCATTGATTAAATTTTCATGGAAATCAATTAATATGTCTTTCAACTAATGATACTAAAGATATGTTTTTCGTACATGTGTGGGTTCGATTGAAGTAGGCTTCAGTTGGAATTTACCTTGATTTTGTAGGCAACCCGTAAATGTCCGAAACACTCAAGGAATAAGCCTTGAAATAGTTATGAAATTCGAAAGATCATAGCGTAAAACGTTCACTTTGTAAACAGATTTTCTTGGTCAAAATTAAAAGCTCTTGCTTATGGTGGTAGCCACAATATTGATAAAGTTTTTGTGCTAAGGCCAAGACTTCTAATGACGATTTTCGTTGTTATTGAAACAAAAGGAACAACTTTGTTAAAAAATCATCTTGGATTTTATCTCGGATTAGAATATTAATCCACTTAAAACCTACAAAGAGAACATTTTTAAAAACATAATAAAAAAATTAATAGATGTTGGGAGTAGCCATAGTTGCATTTCCAACTACAATTTTATTGAAATCCATGAAGCAAACGCTAAGATATCTTGCTTTCAAAGATTGCATTTGCATCACAAAAAGTAATACAAAAAGCTTTTTCCATGCCTGAAATAAATGAAAATATCTCACTTTTTTGAAGCAGGTAGAAACACCCGATAACAGTTCATGCCAATATTTCACAATTGTGATGCCATACTTGTCAATCACAACTTTAATACAACTTTATTTTGAATTTTGACAAAATTCTATTAATGTTGAATAAAAACATCGCTAGTACGTGTTATGAACATGATAGGGTAGTTTGGTTTTTGACACTTAAGTAAAATGAAAGGCAATTTTACATTTTTTGTAAGTTTTAAGCGACAACTTTTCCTACTTTTAGCTTTTAAAGAATGCTTACAGAAAATGGAGAACTATTACTTCTCGTCGTGTCATTGAAAAAGACAATGATAATCCTTGGGAATAACTGAAAAGACAATTAGACCATTTTTCGATCTTTTAAGGCGCAAAAACGCAACCTTTAAGTTGTAATAACTAAGCATGTGCAAAATAGAAACTTATTGAACTTTTACGTCAATACATACTAAGAGTATGTCTAATACTGATTGACTACGTTTTTGACAATGATGCATTTTAATGCGCTTTAAGTGATTTAACACTTATCTGAGCTACTTTAACATGTGTATTTCACAAAAGTTTTTCTTTTTGTTTCTTTGACAAAGAAAAACATCTTTAGGTGTCTTGGCCTTTGAGCAAACACTTCACCAGAAAACATAACCACCGTGTGCATGTAACCATTGTTCAACGCTAGTTCTGGCAACTAATGATGTTGCCTGGTGCCATCTGATGATGAATGTTTTAGGGAAGGACACATTTGTTCCGTTTTTTTAATATGATTGAACCTACCATTCTCCCCTTTCCGCGCTTAGCACTCAATGTTGTCTTGGGGAGTATTTGGGTCTTCTGGAGTAGTCCAAGAATTTTTCATTTTTCTGGCATTCTTGGTAAAAGGTTGGTGGGGTTGTCTGAAATTCTGATTTCGCTATTTGCACCATCAGTGATGCAGATCCACCCAAGACGTGTCAGGATTTAGAGTTATCTTGTTTGTGTAAGACTATTTTCGTAAGATATTTTCACAACTAATTTCAAGGAAGGAGACTACTTTACGAAAAAAATGACTTATTGGGACATTTAGGCAAGCTCTGGCAGGTTCGTTTGTTTGCTGGTACAAGTGTCAGTGATGCAAATTTGGGGCTTCAAAACACGTTTACGAGAAGCTGACCCTTCCTTCACATTGCTAAATCAGGAAAGGTCACCTTCGTTGAAACTAGTTTGAAACGCCAATTTTGCATCACTGGCATTGGCAGGCAAGTTTGTTTGCTGGTACCAGCGCTTGCCTAAACGTCCGAATATCAACCAAGTACAACTTATATCAGAATCGCACGAGTTAGCAGAGAGCAAAATTGCAGATTCGTATGCGCACTAAATATGAATCGGATAGTGGGAGTTTGTATTGGTCATTTCTCCTTTTGAACCGTCAAAGCCTCGTTTCTTGTTTTCTCTCGGTCACAAAAGAAAAATGTCAATTTTGACATGGGAGCTTACTGTTTTGGCGTTCTTTCTGCTGCGCCACGATTCAATAGATAAGTACTTTCCAATAACTTTTTCCAGCCATGTATGTAGGTCTTATCGCTCACGCTTGTTGACAAAGATTGTAAGAGAACGGCAAACCCTTCATAAGCTAGATGGCGTTACATGCATTGACTGAATCTTTAAAAAAACTAGGCAACTGTAAAAACCCTCTCTTATAGATAAGTGGCCCTTAATCACTACCATTTAGCCTCGAAAAAGCCAATCTATCTTTTCGTTTTGGCCGTAGATTTCAAGATCATTTTGTGACTAACCAAGATAGCTAAAAGACTCCCAAACCGATTACCGTATTACCATAGCAAGTTTCAATCAACAACAAAATTCACCCTGCATTTTTATGCAATTACTGACCTCGCCCAAAATGTCGATGTATATTTGATCGTTTCAAAGCAGTATTTGTTAAAAAAGATTTCTTATGTTATACTGATGCAATTGATATTTTTGTCAAAAGCTGCCATTGCAAAATAATGTCAAGTTTCCGATTAAACTTGAGCAACTTAAATAATTCAACATGAATATTTTGAATTAAGAATGTAGAATTGGTTATTTAAATTTGCAAAGATGGCTGCAAAGGTTGGAAAATTCTGCAATAGCAAACTTACCCATGTTCTATTTGTCATAATTCAATTCTTGTTCTTATTAGGATGGGAGGGATATTGCGAAAAGCCCCGTTAAGAAAATGGTCATGCAAATAACACGCTGTCAAGTAGACAATGATTGTAGACGTGAAAAACAATAACACGAGATATCTGAAACGAATGAGGAACATATAAATGTGTGAATACTTGCAGATAGTCGAAGACTCGAAGAAATGGTGTTAATGCGTTCACTCCAAAATTGTTTGAGACGGAATCCAATTTTACATCAATTTCTATTGTTCTTTCGAATGATCATTATCATTGGTTGTCTTGTGTTTGTTTGCATTGGATGGACTCGTTCAAGTGAGTTAAAAAATACACTAGAAGCGCTGCTCTTTTCATTTATCTTTTTGGGTGTGCTACCATCTTGTAATGGTGCATATTTCTAATCAACTTCCCATACATTCATGCACATTTTCTCACGATTCACATGTCAATGCTTATCATATGTAATTAATTGTCTCACGATATTCTAAGGTTTGCATGAGTTAGCAAAGAAAATATAAACAAGAAGATAATGTCTTTTGACTAAAGTAAGGAGATTTAAAAGTAATTCACCAATGATTAAAAAGCACATTTTTATAATACAGGCTAATGCAAAAGATGCAATGAAGCCTAGGTTATCTTTTCGAATTAGATTAACATGCTTGATTAAGCAACAGACGTGTAATCTTGTGAAGATCTTCTTGTCCATATTCAAAGCAATGTATTTTGCCCACTTAATGTCTAACATTTCCGAAATTCCTTGTCAAATCATGTGTGCAAATATGTCTGGTGTAACTGCGACTGGTTCAAACTTCGATGCTGGAAGCGTGGTTTTAGACATAATATTGATCAATATTCAAAAATTGCAATTTCATCACTGTCATAAAATGAAAAAGATAATCTTTTAAATGTTCTGTAGTAGTTGCACTTTTGGGACATTGAAGAAGCAGCTGCACGATGATGTCAGGACAAATTTTGGGAGGTCGCTGGGGCACTTTTCAAAACAGAAGAGGTGCTAAACCACCAAGATACAAATCACTATAATCGACAAAACCTTTTCTAAGATTTCAACAAGTGTATTGAAAAAATAGAAAATTTTGAAAAAAGGAAAAGAGTCCAAAAATAGTTTTTTTCGGCTGAAAGTATTTTTTAAGCATGTTAATGAATAAAACTGACATTTAAAAAAAAATGCGACCGTACATGAACCAATCTTTTTATGGATAAAAGAACTGAAACCCTAATTTAAATCCGTAAGAAAGAACCATTGAGCCTCAAAAGCACGAGTGACCTCTCAAAATTTGATAATGACGTCATCTTCATTTCCTGCTTCATTATCCCAATAAGATCATTGATATACCGATGTCGAACCCAGATTTCGGTTTTTTTATGTGTCACGAGAAACAACAAGATCATGGCCCAACTTAGCAGTTCAGGGGCTGCGTTAATAAGGGCAAGAATCTTTTTCTCAGGCATACTAGTAGCATAGAAGAAGAAACATAGAAGGGTAAAAATCGAGTCTGTTGGTTCTTTTTTTTGCTGCACCTGAATTGGTAACAGGAACAACTCACCTCCAACCGATTGAAAGCAGCATCTGTACAATTAGAAACCATACCCCATTAGCCATATGCTGTGTACCATTCGCTCTGAAAACGAGTCCCCCTGGACTGCTCGCATCACATTCTCTAGGCCTTGCTTTCTCTATTTTAGAAGTGGAAATACAATTACGAACCAATTATGACAATTAGTGCATGCGTTCGGGATGTCTGACCACTGCTAGAGGGAAGAGAAATGGGAGTATGGGACATGCAATCTTTGAGAGAACATAATGTGTTATGTTAAAGCAAAGACAAATTTACAATCCATTTATGTGAAAATTCAGTGTCTATTGACTTAAATCATCGAAGTAGCCACACCAAGTAGGTTCAAATTCTTGTGCCCGAAGTTAACCCTGATGGTACATTTAGACGACTCCATTTTCAGCACATTTAAGTGACAAAGTTGTGATTTACATCTCACATTCTGACCCCTATCCCGTTTACGTTAGAAAGGCAACTTCCATCGAACTTTTGGAATCGCCCTCTAGTGTCGTCCAGTGTTTAGTGTTTCCAAATGCTCAGGGAAGAAACAAACGACAACTGTACAAAACTGCATAATGATTCCATAGCAGGCTTGATTTAGAATGAAATTGGATATTTTGAAACTAACATATATCAGTTTTTAATTCAGTTCTGTGCTATATCAACTATTTGACCTATTCAAGTGAAGAAACATAACACTTTGTAGTTCAGTAAGCTTCTGATTTGCTCTTTAGAGTCAAAAATGATCCAGTAGCAGACAAGATTTCCTTGCTAGAAACAGGTTGTTAATTTTTAAACCGTGGTGTAGAGAGCGAACGATTATCATTCATGTCTGAAATGGAGGCACTGCTCTTCACTCGGCTCCCAGGGAGACAGTATCTGACCAGACGAGAGTCCCCTAATTTTTTTTGCTTTGGGTTTTCATGGGTTTTTCTAGCCATTGCAGGGAATGTTATCCCCAGTACTATGAAGACGTGTTATTTCGAGTTTCTAAGACAATTAACCATTGTTTTTCTGGTCCCATCAATACTTGTGTTTCACTCGTTTGTAAACAAATTAAAAGTAGAAACATGGCGGATTGAAATAAAATGCTCCTGACAATGCTCTTAATTCGGCCACCCTGAATCTTGCGTTGGACTACTGTGCCGACGGTGGCGACGTCACTCAAAATTGTTTCACACATCACAGAAAATTGAAGCAACATATATGTGGCAATAATGTGGTAGAAAATATGCCAGAAGTTAAAACGGTGAAGCTTTCCTTTTCATTTACATGTTTCTTGATGTGAAGCCAAATTAGCCCTTACCAACCTCCTGAACTTGTCACTGCCTACATTGTCACATTTGCTTGTATTTTTTGTCCAAATTCACATCATTTTTAAACAAATATACCGTCAGACATGGCTCCATTTCTCTGCAATAACCACCAACTCCGTGACTTGATCAAGCAAAATTCTTTCCCTTACGTAGAAAGACAGCAATAAAGTATAGTAATTTCCTGAAATCATTTTTACTGGAGTGACCAGATCAGTACGCGTGACCAGACGACCAAAAGAGTGCACTACGAGTAAGGCAGGCAGGCCAGTTTCTAGAGATCGAATGGGTAGTTGTTGAATCCCTCCCTTAGTTAGGTAGTGGTTCATAAAGGTAAAGGGAGAAGCCATCAATCTGCTGCAGCACAGCATTGCTCTATGATTCGGCATTCAGGTTCAGTAAAAACCATTATCAACTCTTCCTCGTTTTTGTTTCGACGCTGCAACCATCAGATAAAGACCTGACGATTGTAAAATACTCCCCTTGAAAATCTCGAAGTAGTCTAATGGCGTTGGTCGTTTTCGTTTTGGATGTTCTACATTAAGTTATACGACGTATCAATATGGACCTGCCTTTGCTTTAAAGAATTTGTGTTCTATGACTTCCGTAAAATTGAAACCATGCTCTTCAGTTTACCTTTTAACTAATTCCATATAGGTTGTGCTTGGGTTTTGGAATTAATCATGAATGACCTATGCCCCAAGTCTTAAAGGGAAAAAGCTGCAGGAAAGTGAGTCTAGTCTTTTGTCCTCAAAACAGGATAGTAGGTCAGGTTGTGTTTCAAATTATACGTCAAATTCTCAAAATTCATTAGCCCATTACTTTGAACAGAGTATCACAAAATGCCTCGCATATTTCCACTTCATTCAAAACCCATGTTTCGGCTCTCATTATTTCAGCCATGAAGTATGTCTCTGGACAAACTTCCATCAGTAACGTTATCAATGAAACGGACTTGCATCGATTTCCGTCTATCTCGTTTTGCCCCAAATTCCGATATCATCATACCGTGATTGGTGAACTGGAGAAAATTGCCAATGCCACGGGGATAAAATCCATTGATGAAATGGACTTTGACATGCTCTTGAGCAATATGACTTGGAAAAGAGAAGATTTCTTAACCTTCTTCAGTCATCCCCACGGATTGACGGGTAATCCTGCTAATGGTAAGTCTTTACCGTTCTTTGGGTGTAGCAACCACTTCACTATTATATTTTTGTCTACATGCACGCAGTAATTGGGACATTGAAGTGGGAATAAAAGGTGATGCCATGACCATTTTTTGGAGGTCACTTGAACTTTGACGTCTTAATAGCTCTCTGTTAGGGCATTCAATCAAATTTTCCAGGCATTTATCCTTGAAAGAAACTATTTATCGAATATTGCATTTTTGTAAACTGACAAATTTCACTCATGAACGTACATGAAAGTAGTATAAAGCCTAAATGAGTTTGTTTTGGACTCATCATGTTTCTTCTTAAGTTTTCAATTTTTGTAATTTTTATCCAAAAAATTGAAAGTTTTTTGTCTAATATAATGAGTTACTGTTTTAAAACAGTAGCCCAGCGACCTCCCAAGAAATGGTGATGAGTAAAGCCGTAAAAATATTCGATTAGATATGGCAAAATAGCGGCTAAAAAGAGCTGGGAAAATAGTTTATAAAATAACGGAAAACAAGCATTGAGTGGTGTATTTCTAGAGTTTTAGGTACAAGAAGCTAGATTACCAATTTGAAACCTCTGGACATGAAGCAAAACACAACGAGCCCAAAAAGGTAACAAATTTGGAAATTGCTTGCTTAGAACTTGCAAAATCGAACGGTCTTCCCCTCAATCTGGTCAACCTGAAGAAATTGTTAGCAAATTACTGGAAGTTATTAATGCTTATGTGAAGCTTCCATCAATGTCAGGTTCAAGTGGTCTTGGAGAGAAGGCTTCAATGCATCAGAAAAGGAGAACGAGACATGGCTAAGTACCTTTACAAAGTGTTTTGTTCAACCCGTAACTGCAGATCTACGTTGTGGAGCTTTGAGCTGTGTTCGGATAACTACTCCCTAGCCATGAAGTATGCCCTAGCTCATCCTGTTTGAAACATCATAACGTGACCTCCACGTCGCCCATTTTTTTTGCTTTTCGTTGTGTTTTGTTGAGTTTGGTTTGCTATTGTAGCGTTGAAGGAAGCAGGAACGTCCGAACGAAAATACAGACCAAATTAGAAAAATGGCCGAAATGTGTGGAAAAGGTCGAATGGACCCCAAATAGTGGAACAGACCCCTAAAAGTCGGAAAACGTGTTTAAAAAAGCTGTTCGCCTTTTTTTACAGCTATAGTGATGACTGATGAGTCGTCAGCCAGCTGCTTCTTAACGGACCCAATAGTGTTTATCTTCAACCATGCAATGCTAACTCCACATTTTTCAAACATCTATATATTGGAAAAAGAAGTTTGCTAATTATTTAATGATTGCATTTTTCTTTGGGGCTTTAAAAAGGCAAAACCAGACATTGCTATGAGGCTAGATTTCTATTGCAATACCAGACATTGCCATGGGGCTAGATTTCTATTGCAATACCAGGCTTTGAATCTGGCCACGGGCAGACCAAAATCGGGCAATATAATTCGAATAAAGACATAAGGAAAGTGTTTAGGGTGATTGTTCAATGTGGTGCTATTTAAAAGTGGACGGGCGGACTATTGGTGGTTCGTCATAGGGTGAAACTAGTTCCCGGGTAATTTGAGTTGGCAGAAAACTGAACAAAGGAAAGTTCAACGTATCAGAGAGCTCTGATCATTGGAAAACTCCACACAGTAGAAACTCATTGATAAAAGGCCAGAACAGAAATGACTATGCGTCAAAAACTGAACCAAAATAACCTCAAAATGGAAGATAACAAAATGCAGAGGAATGCTTTTAGCAACAGATTGTAACACATGGCTCTTAAGGGTTTATTCACGTCAAATTGTTTATACTTAGAAATATCGGGCCTGAGTTTCAAATCATCAAGAAAGTGTGAAGAAGCTTAAAATTGTGTTGTGATGATATTTCTGGCGTGTCGAGTTTTCCGTTGTGCCAATTATCCTGGAACAATTGATTTGCATCTAATTTAGGTTTGCATGTTTTAAACAATGATTCCTTGTGGGAAACAACGATCCCGCATCCTCTTTCAAGTGGACGTTGCTTCACGTACAACCCTGACTTTGAATCTTTGGCATCGAAATGGTTTGGAGTGAGGTTTGGGATCAAGCTGCCTGGGACTGAAGATCTCCCGGATGAAGTCAAAGTCGCTCAGCTCCAATCTCTCAAGATCTTCATTCATGAGCCAGGCCATTTTATGTTTTATGAAGAGGATGATCGCCCTCACTCCCATAAATTGGACGTGTCATGGTTGAAGTTAGGCCAAGAGAATAGCCTATCGCTCAAGTACTCTAAATTCACATCCTTGAGCAAAGACGATAGGATCTGTACCAATGATGAGGTCAATTACGTTTTCGGAGATTGTGTCAAGAAAAAGTTTGATACCTGGTACGGTGGGTGACTAATCTAAAAAGAAACTTTGCACTTCACTTTATACATTTTAGTATCGACATTTTTTCAATCAGAATTCTGCGGACTTCCTTACTGCCACTCACTCAGTTTTTGTAGCCTCATTTTTATATAGTACTATGTGATGGTATTTAACAGTTTTCGATGCTTTTTCAAATGCATGAAATACCGCGTGTCCCAAAAAGAGTGGCCTGATTTTTCAAACACGGCTTTTGGTATCAGGCAGCCTTGCAACATTTCTTTCGACTTTCGACTTCAATATAAAACCGGTTTTTGAGACTTGTATTTTGTTGTCCAGAACAAAAGCCGTGAGACTGGTGCCACCCTCCTCCACGCAGGGGAAATGCCGGGTGAAGAGGTTACTCAAGCTCATAATCAGCGCCATACTATACACTGGGTTCAAACCCGCGAAATATTTGGACAGGATCTCAACGGGACCAAACCAAGTGGTTGATCCAGGACAATGAAGCCCCTCCCACGGGGCCACAAAGGTAGCCAAGTGGCATATTTCCTTAAATCCTAAGATGTTCTTCCAGTAGGTTGCCACATCTACCAGATCAAAAAGGACAACGGTGTCCCGCATTATTAAAGTTTTTGGATGGGGAGTCCACCGAGAAGAGGGCAGTGCCCCTGTTAACGACTAAGTTGAGAGAAACCCGGTTTATCTGTTCTAGAGACGAATTATCACGGCACTCCTGCCCCCACATCAGCTACAAATCCGGATTGTTTTCCTCAAGCCCAGAATTGGCGCCTCTAGACTAACAAATTTGGCCGCGTATCAACCAACCGGCTTGTTAGGCCCTCTTCAAGTGTTTAAAACAGATGGTCGACAATTTGCACCAAGCTTGGATGGGCCTGGATCTGACATTTGTGCTGAACGTCTGTTCTGATGGGTGACTGCGCCTAGAGCGTTATGTTGCGGCCAAAGAGGCTCGTGATGAATAAAGCATTTCATCGGGGAAGCCAAAGGAGCAACATGAAAAAAATCAAAAATTGAGTGTGGAATACAATATTTTGACCGAATATAAGGTAGAAAACTAAAATCAGGCCAACCTTTATGGGACACCCGGCATGACTAGGGCATGTCTGCAACCTAATAGTTAGTTAAGAATAACAGCATTGTTTTCCTTGGCTCATGCTTATCTTTGTTATGAACTATTGAGTTAGAAGCCAGGTGAGTAATTATTAGAATGCTGAATGTCGACTTTTTTATTTGTATCCATCCAGAAATTAATTTTTGTGATACTTTCTCCTTATCAAAAGCTGTAGACTAATGCCAATTTGACATGTATTTTGTTTGATGGTCATGTTTGAACAACACTTTAACATGCCAGTTTCAAGTTCCAAATTGTAAAAATAAATGTCAGTTTCAGACTATCAATTTTGCCACTTGTTTTTCATTGAATGCCGTCTAAAACTTCTCACATTATCCAAATCAAACTTCTAGGCGGGGTTGCCAAGCTCCTTGGGACTTCAAATCTACTTCACCATTACCGGTATGTAATAACATCCGAAATATATCAAGGCTCTTCAGCTCGATGACCCCGGAATCCGACGCAGACATTAGTCAATCTTTCTACTCAACTCTCGGACTATCACTCCACACTCAGTGTTCCTTGCCCTGCACGGTGTCCAAATTTGAGCCTCATATTTCCTCTTACCCTCCTCCGGATTGGTATAAGTGGATGGACAATGGAGCGGATTGGATAGTGTATTTATGGTTCAAAAACTATCAGTTCCAATATGACACGGAATATGTGGTGTGTGACTCTACTTGCCTCCTCGGCGAGATAGGCGGAAATCTCGGCTTTTTCTTGGGAGGATCAGTTCTGGCTTATATGAATACCATTGTTCAACCCTTGCTGAATGGCTAAAGTCCTTGAACTCCGTTTTCGTTGCGTAAAGTCATGCAATCCCAGTTCCAGTTATTGGAAGATTTTTGATTTTGAAAAATGTTCCTTCAAATCAGTTTTGGATTTGAAGTCTGTGTCTTTCGCTTACTGACTATTTAGATACATTCAAGGCCAAAAACCTTATTGGAAGTTAATTTTGTGATTTCTTATCTTAAGAATTTGAGATTCCATTATTTTAGTGGCTATTAAAATCCACTGCCCACAAACAAACCAAATATATTAAAATGCATGGCATTATTCAAATTTAAGATAAGCATTTTTTTTATTTTGGTGCATATTCTTTGATGTATATTCCAAATCATCTTCCCACTGAGTGCTGAGGGGTCAAATGTTTCAAAAAATGCAAAAAGTGGAAAAATTAGCCGCACAATATACGATACTTTGAATTACATTCCATAAGTTTTTGAGGAGTCCCTGGTCAGCAGGCTAAAGGTTGAAAGTGGAAAAACCTTCTTTCTCCTCTTCATTAATATTGAAAACAGAAATGGAATAGGTCCAGGGCTGCCCAAAAGAATATCATTCCCTTTTGCAGCCTTTCACGGAACTGGAGATGGACGTGGCTTCAAGAGAAAAAGCAGGAATGCCCCTTTAGCCTCTAGTAAACGGTACTTTTGCGGATCAAATTAATAATCATTGGAGGTTGCGGCAAGGGCTATAAATTTGAATATTCAAAGGTGTCACTAGGGGTCGGAAAGATATTTTTCTTCTTAGGTAAAGTTAAGTTTTCAACCATTTCGGTCATGTTTGGCAAAATCTTTTTCGAGAAATTTAAACTTAAAATAGCGTAAAACCGAGGACTTTCTGGGAAATTCTAGAATTTTGGAAAAAAAATCATGGGAAATTGGCGAAATAAAGGGAGGAAGTCTAGGTCAGGCTTGAGTGACAATGTTTGTCTCACCTCAATGATTTGTTTGACATTGATCTCTCAAACTTTCATTAGGAGTAGCTGTTGAGCACATGGGGACATATTACAAGGGATCTAACTAAAGGGCTAGTATCCTAAGTAGATCTAACTTCTATTGCCTATTGGGGATTGGTAACCCTCCCATATGCCGCTAAAATAATGTTAAAAAATGTAAGTAAGCGCAACGTTGAGGCCAGAATCGAAGCAAAGGGCCTGCTGAAGACTGGCAGGAGGGTGAGGGAAGTGGGCGAGCGGGGCGAGCCCTTCGGTGTCCATCCTCGAACCGTTAGTGAATGGAGTATTTTATGCAAAAAGCAACAAACCCCTTAACGGCAGACCAAACCAAAGGCGAAGGAAGATTTGGGATTTCAGGAGTTAGTCTTCAGATGTCCACAATGCAGAGGGTTACCAATCTCTATTAGACTAAAAGTGGATCATTCATTGTATGGTTTAAGGTTTTTCTATAGGCTCTTTTCACGAAAAATTGAGACTCAAAATTATCAAGCAATTCTTTGAGGGTGGGAGAAGGATTTTCAGGATTTCATATTCAAAACCATCGACCTGCTGATGCCTGGCAAGAGGTCGAGTGAACTGGGCAAGCCTTTCGATGTTGGTTCTCAAACCATTGGTGAAAAGAGAACTTTATGCAACAACGGTGACTCCCTTTACGACAGATCAGACCAGAGGCAAAGATCTGGGGTTAAGGGAGTCAGTCTTTAGATGGGCAGCAGTCAGATTTCCTTTCAAAAACCAATCTCCCGTCCACTGAAATTGGATCATTCATAGTTCAATGTTATGTTTTTCAATAGGCCCTCTTAAGGGAATGATCTTTTTCACCGAAGAGTCTTCTAAGAAATTTAATTCATTCCAGCTCTTCCTTGGAGCTCCTTGGGGTCATCTATGACAGAAAACTCATGACTGCCCCACATGTTAAGAGACTGGCCAGAGAAGTGAAGAGGACAGCTTCCCTAATCCTCAGACCTTCACACCATCTGCCCAGAGGCAAGTACCTACGGGAACTGGCCACGGGACTGGTACTTGGCAAAATCAACCACGTCGTGGCAGCTGTTGGGTGCCCAATGCTAGGTCCACATGACGCCACGTCGACGGCCTTCAAACCAATCCAGGTCTCTCTGAACAACATGGCAAGGACCATCACAGGCCTGGAACGGACAGACCATGTCCTCGTCTGTGACCTCCAGGACTGTGCCAGACTTCCTTACCTCTACAAGCTTGTTGTCAGGGCCGACGCCATGGAGGCATGGAAGGTGTTCCATAACTCGGACAGTGGGTCTGGTGAGCAAAACCCCATTGGTACGACCATGTTTGGTCCGGTGGGAACTGGGATCAGCCAGGACAGATCATTGAGGTCCAACTTGGCTGGCCAAGTGATCATCCCTCTACGTGGCGTAAACGCTATTGTCTGCCACGCCGCTACAATTTGGAACCAGTGGCCGGAGCTCCAAGCGGCAAAATCGTCAGGGGCGGCAAAGTTGGCTGCCAGAACTTTTGCCAGAACCAAGAAATGATGACCAAGGAGGAAACTAACTGTGATAATGTCTACCTCTAGTAAAACTAATTAGATTTAGTCAACCATATACATTTGCTTACCACTGTGCATACGTTCCATTTTGTATTGCCCCGTCATAAAGGCCAAACATTCTTAAAATCCGTAGTTACAAGCGACAATGCTTTAAGGAACCTAACCCTGTTAGGAATTCAATTCAACAACCTAATGGCAATAGAGAGATATTTCTCATTCAAACTCAATCGATCTTTCATATTTTGGAGTCCAAGTTTGGTCCAAGCTGGAAGCACATTCCAGTCTGCACGTTTTAAGGACTAACGCCATCTATGGGATTGATGGGAAACGCCAAAAAATATAAATGTGGCCGCTTTTGGAACTAGGTGACTCGCTCCATTGCTCTCCTCTAACACGCTTCATAAAACGGGTTTGAGCAAGCTGTCCAACCACATTTTAATGCCGAGACTTTGAAAGGGTTATGATGGGACTCAAGTGGCAATTTTCATCCATGTGGTGGAAATACTTCACGGAAACGAAAGAAACAACCTAGGTTCAGGCTGACCTCCAGAGGTGTTGGAATTGCCTCAGTTACGTAAAGGTGCATTAGTGTTGCCCACATTCAAGCACATTTTTGGGAGATTGAAACGAAATTCCGAATGCCTCATCCTTGCGTTGCAATTTCGAGATGCGTTCCAGTTCCTCAAGTAATCTTACTTTAGACAAATCTTGTTTTGAAACGAAACAGTGAGCGTTTAGGTAGATGTCTTTTACTTGATTGGTTTGTTTTGATTTATCAGCGATATCAGGTTTTGTACCATTCCCTCCAGCCTTAAAAAATCCTACTTCATGACTAATATGTTTTGAGGATCCCGAGGTGGCACAAAGACAGGGACAATAGAGAAAGGTCGAAAAGTAGGAGGATAAAGGGTGGGTGTGGAAGGGTTAGCTGCAGCTGCCACATTGCCGTAGTAAACCCGTGATGCACTGCTCACTTGGGACTCTATTGGGTTGTGCGAGGGGCTGTCTGGGATCGGGCGGGGGAGGAAAGAAAAAATGGCACCATTCAAAGATTGTGGTTGAGTGTAATGGGTAACACGGACTGGGCGCCTCCGTTGTATCCCTTTCACATTGACGGTCTTGAGCCTGGGATCATAACAAGTTCCAAATTTCATGGATTTGATGCGCATGAAGGGATTAATAAAATAACAATTTACCTTGTCGCAGCCCTTACTGTTGTTTCAAGCCATACTTTACTATCTTAGAACACCATTTAGGATGGTGGAGTAGCTACCCCCCTTTTCTATAAGGACATGGTTGGTTACGGTGAATGTTACAGACTGGGGCTATATTTTTTACGTTGTTCAATACGGGTGTTAGTATAAGGGATTCATCACCATTTGCTAATCCCGGTGTCTTGAGTTGAACTTGCCATATCGGCGAACTTCGTTAGTTCGTCACTTTGTTGACTGCTTTGTGCCGATTACCCAAGCCTTTAGAGCTTCTATTACAAACGGTTTGTTTATTGAATCACAATCGTTCAAGCGGATTACCAGCTCGAGGCAATGCTTAGCCTCACAGAGTTCAAAAATTGATCCATTTTTACCTAACCCGCTCAGGAGGGTTGGATCCAATTCTCGGCTCCAAATATGGTACTTAAACAGCTGCTCCTGCAGAGGAAAATGCGGAGAAGGCTGAAGAGACTGAATTACCAACCACAGTGGTCGAACCTAATATTGTACCATTTATAATTGAGAATAAAAGGATAAATGAATGTAATGAACAATATCATGAACGTATCATTTTTTCGTTATCACTTTTCACTGGCCAAGATTTCTTCGGGACATTTTTTTTGACGTTTTTGAAGAACTGCTAATTGAATTCGAACGTCTGGTTCTTTATCATTAAGATCATTTAAGTTTTGTCGGCCATTGAATTTTAGGTGGTGTTCCATATTGCTCTTTGGTTGATCATGGACGGTCGTCAAAAAGTAACCACCGAGTACAACTGTCTTGGAAATTGTGAAGAAGAGTATTGCAATTAAGAATCTGAATGGAATGTGGTATGCTGAAAGTTGGCCTGCATGCTTCTGATATTGATACTTATCAATATGAATATAGTTGAGCAAGATCTTGACCAAAATGGGAGCTTATTAATATCAATTTTGATCAGTTATTTTTTGCTGCGACTAAATAAAGCCCAATATAAGAATGAATCAGCATGTTCATCCAAAATGAGCCAAGACAGCCGAGTGCAACTCATAAGGCGCTCATTGAGTTTTTCAATCTTTTTTTTTTTTTGGTTTGTTTTTTCACGGGCTTTTCTAACCGCTACAGGAAATGTAATCCCCAGTACTATTAAAATGAAAGGTTATAATTCGTCTATTTATTACCTTTCAATTTTTATATGATATTTGGTCTACCAACGAATTTGAGTTGGCAGACCGAGCTAGTCCTTGAATGTAGGGTTGATCTGGTATGCTATCTAAAAATTGGTCCATGTCTGACTCGAAAGATACTACCGGATCAACAAAGCCTACGTATTCCCTACGAATATCAGAGGGAAGCAAATTAAACCATGAAGGAGCCCGAGAAAGAAGAGATGTGGACTTCATTGTTCGAACTAGCCTGGATTCTCGAAGACTTGAAGGTGCTCTCAAAACGCACATTAAGCCTCTACGGTCACTAGAATTGACCCTAAACCCTGGGTTGGGACACAAAGCTCATGGATGCTTTTGAAGACGTACAGTATCAGATACCTTTCGTACCTTCTCTGAACACTGTACAGTCCCAACTTTTCTAGTCTCTCCCAATATGAGAGGTCTCTCATTCCTGTGATGTTCCTAGTGAAACCACACATTTGAAAAGCCTTACACACCTTCAGCTTGATATGCTCATCGAACTTTCCATTATTTTGGAGGACTACACCTAGATCTTTCATAGATGAGACTTGCTCAATATCTTTACCTCCATTATCTACGAGTGGAGTATTTAAAGGAGTTGACCCAAATGTCATTGAGCGGAATTTCATTCCGTTCAGGGCCATATTACTCTCAGTTACCCAAGAGTAGATTCGATTTATGTCCTTTGCAAGGCTACTGGAATCTTGGCCATTCCTACCCGAAACTAACTTTGTATCGAAAAACTAATATCTCTTATACGAGTTCTTAATTCTAGAAGCTTGAAGTTTGTAAAAGTTTAGTCATAAAGTTGAGTATTCGGCAAGGTTTTAGGAAGTTCTAACATGTTAATTTTGGGATGAATCTTGTAATCGATGAAATGGATTCATTTATTGCTAACGGGCCAGTCGCAGAGCTTTCATGATGCAGAGTAATATATTTCATGTTGAAATCAAATCTTTTTGGAGACAAAAACTGGACCCAAATCCTTACGCTTTTTTCATCAATTGTAATACTTCTAAAAGATATTGCAGCATTACTTAAACCACAATTCATACTGTATTTTTTACCTTCAGGTTTCAAATAAGAAATTGTAAAAAAAACATCACTTTTGGAAGAATATTCTTTTTTAGCCAAACGCTGAATTGTGATATTTGGAAACTTCTCAAATGCAAGCAAAGGCAGCATATGCATACGGACTAAAGCATCGTCATGAGAGAACCACACCCTAATCCCAAAGAGGGACTCTATCCTCCAACAGGTTGCGACAAACTTGGAACCAACATTTAAAGCCATGTTTATCTTTGAATAAAAGAGAGTCTATGACTTACCAACTAGACCAACACATTTTTCATTTTTCTCGGTAATACTAAGTTTCGTGTCTTGATTTTCTTAAACTTGATTCGAGTGTTACACATATCGGTAAAACTTTCACTCTCCAATTTGTGAATTGCTAAGCCAGATTTCATAAAGCTAAATATGAAATCTTAGATCGAGAAATAGATCGAGAAAAGGTCGCACTTCACAACATGAGCTAAACTAAGATTCATTCCTTGGACTGATGGCCTGGGATCGAACTGAAGCCCAGTTTGTTGAAGCCAAGTCCAAGCTCTTTGGCAGGAATTGGATATCTTCAAAAGGCGAATTGACGGTCATTCCCGATTATGATTAATGTTGGCAGTGACAACGAAGTAGGAACATTCGTGCTACGTTGTACGTAGTAACAAACAACAATGCAGACGAAGGATAATAGGAGCTTAAAGCATTGGTAAAAAAACCGCATCAAACATCATGACCACTACATGAAATGAGGGAAGGCAAAAATTCGCACACTTCTAATCATAGACAACAAATTTATTTACAAACATTTTCCTAGCAACAACAACATTTCATCCGAGGCAAACACATCCACGTCTTTGCAAAGATTGGCCAGTCCAAGTCACACAGTGACGGATTTGGCCAAATTCCGTGGTTGATCCACATTGCATCCGCGAGCTTGCGCTAGGTATAAGCTCAGCAATTGCATTGGGATCACGGCCAAGATCCCCTGAAGGCAGGGCGTCGACTTGGGCAAGGCAATGTGAAACGGCACATTCTCCTTGCACTTGAAATTGCGCGCCAACTCCAGTTCATCTCCTTCAGTGATGAAGACGAACGGCACGCAACCTCGCGACACCAGCTGATTCATGGCATTGAAGGCATGCTGCATGTGAGAGAAGGAAAAAAAACATGTTTAGAATGTCGTTCAACCTTGACAAATGGTCTAATTGTGCACTCACCTCCTGGTACCTATCCTTGAGGGCAAACAGGATGGTAGGGAAATTGTCCTGCACCATAGCCAAGGGTCCATGCTTCAATTCTGAAGCACACAGACCCTCGGCATGCATGTAGGCAATCTCCTTGATCTTCAGGGCTGCCTCTCTTGCCACCGCATACTGGAACCCACGACCAAGGATGTACAACGAGTTGGATTGCTCTCGGTTGAACATTGTCGACTCCTTGATCGTTGCCTGCTTTTCTTGGATGAGATGCGCCAGATGGCGGATCTTGGCCTTCTGGTTGAGCACCTCTTCCGTCTTTCCAGGCAGTTCCCTCAGGGCATCAATGATCTCAATGGACATCTGAAATGAGATAAGAAATGTTGATTGAAAGTAAGCAACAACCTCTCAATATTGCTCAAAAAGATGCTCGCAGGCAATTTACATAAAGGAAAAATATTGTGAATAGAAAATAATTACCTCTCTGACTCGACTTCCGGTGATGGAATGGGCTTGCGCAATCGCAATGCCTAGTAAAACCAGGCAAATGTATTGCGACGTATAAGCCTTGGTCGATGCCACGCCCACCTCCACGCCAGCATTCACGTGGATACCACATGAGGTGTTCTGGCAGATGGAACTGCCCACCACATTGGTGATACCCAAAGTGAGTGCACCTGCCTGATTGCAATAATCCAGAGCGTGCTTGCTGTCTGCGGTCTCTCCAGATTGCGAGATGAAGATGCACAGATCAGACTTGGAGATGGGCTCGTCCATGTCCAGGAATTGGGTGGCCTGCATCACTGACACGCTCTTGTTGGTGAGCGTGGTCAGGATGGTCTGGGTCGCCAGAGCAGCATGGGTGGATGTGCCCATAGCAATCATGTAAATCCGACTGCTCCGGCAAATCTCGTCGAGATGACCTTGGATGCCACCCAACTTCACGGCGTGGGTTTCAAAATCGACTCGACCTCGGATTGCTGATTCAATAGTGGCCCGTTGCTGGTGAATTTCCTTCTCGGTTTTGGAAGAGAACAAGTTTTCCTCGCACAAGACTTGTTCAAATTCCTGCATCTTCAGTTGGCGATCAGCCATGGAACCGGGATGTTTGTAGGAAATCGCCAGCTCTCCATTGGGTCGGGCATGAGCAATATCGAAATCCTAGAGGTAAATGACCCAATTATTCCACTCAGCCCAAGAGGAAAGTTAGATATGAATGAAACTCACGTGCAAATCGAGGGAGTAACTGGTCAATCCAGCCAATGCAGGTCGATCACTGGAAAAGTAATACTGGATTTTGGGTTCCTCAGATGTGATGTCGTTGCTAGGTTTATATTTAATTTGCTTGGGCTCGGCCAAGTCTTCATAGGCCGCAGAAGTCTCGTCTAGAATTCAAAAAGTAATGTCAATCTCGGATATTGTTCATATGTAAATGGCAAGACTAGTGGAACTTACTGTTGAGCAAGAACTCTTCCACGTTAGGGAATCTTGATGCAAAACTTCCTGAATTGTTCACCGCTTGTCGCACTGCATTGGCATACTCAGTCGACCCGGATCCTGTATGAAAAATATGAAAATGTCAAACTCGATTGAGCAGAAAATAAATCAAATAGACTTACGTTTGCGGAAAGCTCTGCAATCCGACAATTCCACTCTGGTCTCCGATTGAACGCCAATGATCAAGGGAGACCCACATTTGGTTGCCACGACCTCGTTGGGAAACAGGCTGCTCATGAAAATGAGGGCGTACGCCCCATCGAGCACCTGGCACACCTGTTCCACAATTTCCGAGAACGTGGCATTGGGAGTTTGCTCGTAAAAGAACAAAGCCAGTTTCGGGATGACCTCGGTGTCAGTCTCCGAATAAAACTCCCAATTGCGCTGGGACAGCAAATAGGCTCGGATTTGAGCAAAATTGGTTATTTGTCCTGGAACATACAATAGGAGGCAAATTGTCAAAATCGTTAAATCAGCCTAATCCATCGCCTCTTCACTTACCGTTATGCACCACCACAAATTCCTTCAGGTCCGAGCTGATGTGGGGGTGGCAATTGCGAACGCCCGCCTCACCGTGAGTAGCCCAGCGGGTGTGTCCCATGCCCACCTGGACAGAGCTGACCAACTCCGTGTCGATGCGGTCGGATTCCATTTCGACCACGGGCCAAAAGGCCTCGGAGGGGCTACCCACGGCCTTGAAGAGGTGGATCCCGGTGTGGGAGCCTCCCTTGGCTTGGCCTTGAATGGCCGCACCGCAGGAATCGTAGCCACGGTATTCCATCTTGGCCATACTCTGTTGGAGTTGACGAAGGATGAATAGACTGGGCACGGAGCCATTAACAAAGAAACAGCCGCAGATTCCTATGATAGAATAAAATAAATGAAAGATGCAAATGGGAATCGGAAAACGGTAAATGGAAATATCTTTAGTTGAAGAAAAGCTTACCACACATGATGGTTGATTTTGTCCAAGAGAAATGAAACGAGTCAATAGGAGCAGTTTCAACAAACTATTCCAAACGGATGGAGGTAACGAATGACTACTCTGCTTACGGACAGGTCTTATTTATAAGAATGTGATTTGTCCTACAAGACAGGACTCGTCAGCAAGCTGACCAGCCAATGGTCGAGCTCTCTCCAATCGTCTCCAAAACTAAGATTGATGAATTGGGGTTGACAGGCGTGATCCTTTTCGCTAAATCCGCCAAGAATATCTGTCTCTAGTTGAAGAGGGTGAAGAATCCGGGTCCAGTCTCAAGGGAATTGAGGGGTACTGAATTGCTTCACTGGCGGCATTCCATTGACCACGTCATATAATACGTAGATCCCATCGTATGGTCGAAAATTATGAATTTGAACTCTGAAGACGGGACAGTGAATCAATTTATTAACCGTGGAGGGTTGGCATGATCAATTCTTCCAAACATCACGAATCAAATCCGGCCCCAAAAACAAAAGCGACATTCATAGGTTGCGTCAATCTTTAGTGATTAATGATTATTCACTGCCCCTTCCAGTTTTCGAGAAAGGGAAAGTTAATCTATTTTGAAATCGATATTCAAATTTCGTTAACATGGACATGCAAAAGTACACGGATAGGTCCTAAACGCATGTGTCATAGTTGAGGTTGCCTAAATATCTCTTCAAATTACTATTGATTCTCATTAAAGTCGAGCTGGTAGGCACGTGACTTTCAAAGGTTTCGTTAAATCTTAACTGTAATTCAGTAAAACGCCGATAGATGTGCGATTCATTCAATGCCCAACTTTAACCATGGACGCATGGAAGCTGGACGATGAAGCTAAGATTGAAACTTAGCAAGTCCGATTTGAGTCAATGCATTGTTTCCTTCAGGTGAGACTGGTTCTTAGTCGCAATGCTTGCGTCTCTCAATATCCTTCTCGATCAAACTTCAAGGTTAAAAGTTGCATTCATTTTCAGACATTAGACCGATCATTTTACCATTTTACCCGACATTGAATTAAATACAGACTACTCCTGGATTTGTAAGGAAAGTCGAGTTTACTTTCAAATCTATGAGGAGATTTGTCTTCAAAGATATTTGATGCAATGCACTAGAGCTAAAGAAAAAGGTTAATCTTAGCCCGGTCTTTACATGTACACATTCAAATTCCATTGATTTTAAACATTGAAACAGCGCAAATATAACAAGATTGGACACAACAAGCAAATTCATTGTTGTTAAAAGCGAGCACAAATTTCAGCCCTGAGCTCCCTTCTTTTGGATATTTGAAAATATTAAAAAAATGGTTATCTCTGTTTAGTTGCCAAAAAGTTTCAAGTTTCCTCAGTTGCCAAGAGAATGGCTAAAATTTGAATGCCTCTCTGGAGCGTGCAAAAAGGAACGAGTAACGAGTAATTATTGGGTTGTTTGGGTCGCTACAATTACAACATATTAGAATATAATGAAATTACAGTAATTCGTTCCTTTGTTCGCAAAAGGAATTGTAACCTCGTCACTTGTTATTTCATTACTATAGCCCTGAATGCTTGTGAACCATCAAAGAGAGGCTTTTCTATAATCGGCAGAACAGTAATCTCAAGAAAGATTGACAGCTTAAGAAGAAAGCTTTGAAAATGATAGACGTGCTAATCTGACTCGAGGGGAAACCTTGGCCGCAAATTTTGACAGCTTTTAGCCGATGATTCTTGGTGTATTATCGATCAGCAAACTCAAACTCGATTTCGGATCAGATTTATTTTCGAGTGATTGTGTAATCACGTTTTTGTGCCTTGAATCCATTCAAAACTGAAAAGTGAATAAATTATTATTATCACAATCAAAGAATTAATCTATTTGTATGAACATTTTAGAAAAGAGGCTTGAAGAAAATCATTATGGTCAAGACGAGTTTACCGTTGTGATTAACATTTTCCGGAGGGGCTTTTTTACGAGCATAAACCAGTATGGAGAAGTTTAGGCAAGCTCTGGTTTTCGAGAAGTTCGCCCTTCATTCACATTGCTATATTAGGAAAGGTATAAACTAGTTAGTTACCCCAATTTTGTCTCACTGGCATTGACAGGCACATTTTCTTGCTTTACCAGATCTTGCCTAAATGACTGAATACTGTAAATAGGAACGTCTGTCGAGTTATTCCCTTACTTGATTTCTTCCTTTGACCCCAATTTAATCATCGTTGTTTTCAAACGGGGGTTCGAAATCATCATTTAAAGTTCGAACCAGTGACAAGGATTTAATCTCGTTTTAGTATGTCACTCTTCTACATTTCGCTCCTGTTACTTCAATACTGTTGGGTTGATTTTGAGGCGAGATACACTTAGTCACGGACTTCTAGAAATATGGACTGCAAACGAGTTTCCCGCCAAATCGACCTGCTCTTGATCATAGCTACTGTGAGCCATATTTTTTTGTATTTGAGGTGCTAGGGGCGGAGGGGTTAACTTTGCCCGGCCAGCGGAGCTAGCCATCACATCGTCCAATTTATTTCCGATAGGCAGTGTCATAGTCCGTATCAGATTGGTTCTCCGTCTGTGGGTGTGGTTAGCGTCTAAAAGTTTCCTTGAGAAGGGTCGAGGAGGAGAATCGAACCGGGGACCTTCCTCATGCAAGGCTAAGATCGATTCATGAAATATGAAACCATTGGAGCGATGACTTGTGCACTTCGTTTTAGGAATTTAGCCGTCACACCGTCAGGCCCTTGGAGTGCCTGAGAATTTCAGTGAACTAATCAACGTAGACGAACATGATGTTCTGGAGGCGATGTTCTCTAACGAGTAACTTTCTTCACCGTCGAAAATGGGATCGTCTGCTGCTTGTCGAGCAATGGTTGAAAAGGCAGACAAAGGCAAATTGATCACCCAGAATATTTCCTAAAGCGATCGGGCTGGATACATCTTCTTCATTTGGTAGTCTAAGGGGTCCTGCAGGGGTGATTATCCGTTCGTTTGGAATTGGCTCAAGAGTAAAAAGCTTTAGACCGAGTTTAATATCCCAGACAACTTTCTTCTCTCTCCATACCCGATCTTTATCAAGATCGAGAATGTAGAGATTATTTTGTTTTGCATTTATGGAATATCTGATACACAAACGAATTGGAGTTGGCAGATCTGGTTAACCCTTTAGGATAGGATTGATCAGGAATTGTAGTCAAAAAAATTTCAAGTCTGACCTACAAACAGTAAGTGCTGATTTAGTTCTTGAGAATTTCTTTCCACACATTTAAAGTGGGATAATCAAAATAACCCCCCCCCCATTATTGATTGGCCGGCAGGGAATTCAAGCGCCTTACATTTATATGAGACGCAAATTATCGGATCAAGATTGGTCCTGGGACGCCTTCGCCATTAGACGTAGATATTAGTGGGAAAACTGAACAATCCAAATTTGACCCGATTGCGCTATTAACGGTGTCCTGATTTTCTGGCTCGTTGAGCCTCATGGCCTGTTTATAAGTTAGAAGCTAACATTTTCTTTTACGCAAAAAAATAAATGGAATGAAAATTGAACAACGCTTTTCTTGTCACAAAAAGCTCAAATTAATGAAAAATGCATTTAGATATTTGGTTAGAAAAGTCCGTAAAGTCCCAACCAAACCAAAAGAAGCTTGTATTGGCCCTTGAATAATTGCTTTAGGTGTATCAGGCTTTGGATTTAGGCTCTTTAATGAACTCATTCAGTACAAAAATAGTAATTAAATTGGGCACCCTTGGCCATAAATATTTACGGGAAACACCTAAAGCCGGCTCCCTCCTCCTACTCCTCATCTTCTTTGTTTTTAAAAATGCATGAATTATGAAAAGTAAGTAATCGGTCTAAACTAGATGTGACCACTCTTTTTAAGATTGAATTTCTAAGCCTGAATCTAACTGAAAAAGAAAAAAATATGTTCAAGTCAACTAAGTTATACAAGGATTGAAGGAGAAGCCTTGATGTGAACATCAAACGAGCCAAGAATGCAGGGTGCCCTTGAAATGAGTAACCAATTATAGATGAAATATCTAGTGGAAAATGCATATAAGTTAACATTTGTTCACTAGCCAAAAAGTAAAAGTTGCAAAGGGGAACATTTTGACAAGTTTTAAAAAAATGCTAATGACTTGTGACATTTTAAGAACGTACAATGCATCACTCACGTGACATTTAGTCATCCCATAAATTTACTCGCGTAATAAATCCAACAATCACTTTTTTTCAACGCTCTTCGTTTTGACGTCCAACCACTTCAAATTGAAAACAAGACAATTTAAACGTGGTGTCTCATGTTTATTTGTTCGTTGCTGTTCATTGTTGCCTTTTTCTAGACACAACCGTTTGAATCAACTTACTCGATACTCGATGATACGAGTATCATATTGGTCTTGCCTTGGACAATGCATTTTGAACCGAAGGCCAATTGGAAAGCAAATATTTGCTCCGTCACAATATCGCGAGGGCTTGGCTAAACAGCGATAGATTAGAATAAACAAGATTAATTAACATTTCTCTTTTGCCAAGGCGAGCATTTCTCAAAGGTCGATATTATAGGATTGATAACACCAACCATGTTATTTGCAAATAAGGGAAGAGTTTGTAATTGCTGCACGGCATAACGTTCATAAATGCAAGTGGCATATCCAAGAAAGGACACTAATGCATTAAGAAGTAAAATAGAAGAAAATATTGACACTGTCATCAATATATGTAAGCCCGTGGATTGGGAAACTCGACGAATGTGTGGGTAATCTTGACATTAATAATCGACGTATGCTTAAGGATGATTGTTTGTACCCCAGGGAATAAACGAAGGAAATGGTATGCCAAATTGCATATGGTATTACCACTTTCGAATTGTTTTTTTTTTCCTTTTACCATTGTTGGCTGCAACGTCTTATTGGAAATTCGGGCTTCGGTTGGAAGTGAAATTCCTCATTTGCTAGTCAAAGGAACGATATGAGAAATATTGGGATATAAATATGACCAGTTTGACAAGGCTGACTTGTCAGTTCCAAACATGGCTGTCATGGAACAAATTCAAAAGTTCTTGAAGAAGAACCAAACTTTGCGGCAATTCTTAAGCTTCTTTCGTATCTTCATTATCTTGGGCTGTTTGGGATTTGTTTGCGTTGGATGGGCGAGATCATGTAAGTAGGATGTGTGATGGACCTCTGGACTTTATTGAACTAAAACATATTTGAAACATTTTCTCGTAAGTTAGTTTGTTTCGAAGTTTTGCCGTCAAAATATTATGTGGTCGACTCAGAATGCAGTGCTAAGCAAATAAAGAAGATCAATGCTCAGTAGCGTACCATGTTGGCAGGAAAACTACAAATTTTAGGAAGGGTTAAAAAAAAATAAATCCAATGATTTAGCGAAGTATGGTCTTGATGAGACAAAAAATAATCTGTATTGGAGGTGGGCAGCTCCGAAAAAAAATCATCATTTTCCAAGGTTGACTAATTTTGCTTTTGCCTAATTCTGGAGTGAAGTCATGTTAATTGAAACATTCTTTTTTTTTTTTTTAAATTAATCTTGGCCACTCATCCTTGTTTGATAAATAGAGACAGGAAAAACATTTTGTTTTGGCGTTGAGTGTAAATTCAAGACGTTTGTCAAAACTAATTTGGCGTGCAGTAGCGACTCATTATCTCAGGTCTCATAGCTTTGCTGTTCAATTTTGTATAGTTTTGAATGCAACTAGTTGTCTGAGCACAAGTTAACCTAACAAAAAGATTAACTGTTGTGAACAAGACTAGATTTGACAAACGTCTGGAATTTACACTCAACGCCAAAGCAAAATGTTTTTCCTGTCTCTATTGATAAATGATCATTCAATGAAAGAAGCGGCAATATCTTGTGAAATCTAGCTTAGGGACAATTTGGAGTTTTTTTGTATTCGGGCCATCATCAAGTTTAAAGTACATAAGGGATTTGCCGACATTAGCTTGAGATTTATATACTGGTCTTAAGGTTATTTCCTTCTAGCCCAGAGTATGATGCAAAAAGGAGTCTAATTGTGATCGATTTACTAGTATTGAAGTAAAGTTTCTGATGTTGGTCCTCAGAAAAGATCGACGGAGAGTTGTCTCGTTCGATTCTCATAGGGCATGACAAGTGAAGGACATTAAAGGAAACCTGTGGTCCAGCACCCTGATTTTGAGCACGTTGGGAGGGAATAATAGGACAAACCACACAGTCAACTCCCACCATCCACCCATTGAATTTTCAATAAGCCAGTGCTTTAGAGTGAGCTGTGTTACAAAACCCAACAAAATGAACATGTTTGGTGTAATTTGGCGAACGCACTATCAAATTGGCTCAATACCACAATGATATTTGCTTAGACAAGCAAGTAAAGTGGAACTAATTTCAAAGCTCAATGCATGCACAGTGCAGTTTGGCTGGGCATGTTGCCTTTGATTTTACTCCATGGAATAACGTCAGTTGTTCATGAGTGCATTCACTTGACAAGCCCTATTGCTATCGAGTCTCGGCTAAATCAACGAGTTTGGCGTGTGATAAGCAACTGTTTAGCAGGATGAACTATTAGTTTCGTGTTCTTGGTCAAAACCTTCCGATTATTTTGGTTTTTGAGCATCAAACTTGCTTGCTTCCTCTGAGGGAAGAGAGAACACGAACCAAAATGAATTTTGGGTGCGCAAGCAAAAGTGACTCAAAGATCGGGTGACTCAAAACTGATCTACGATCGAGGTCGAAAAAATTGGGATCAGAGTTTAACACTTTCATAATTATTCCAGTGATCAAATATATATCTGGCCAAACGTCCATTAGCAACATTGTTAATGAGACCAACTCCTACCGTTACCCCTCGGTAACTTTTTGTCCAAAATTCCGAGGTTATGATAACCTGGTTGAGGAACTGGAAAAAAGAGCCAACATTACTGGCAAGGAAACCATTGAAGAGATTGACTACGACGATCTCCTGAAGAACCTGACTCTGAGAAGGGATCAATTTCTCACATTCTTCACCCACCCACCCGGAAGACAGGGTGGTCCTGCAAATGGTAAGTCGACTAATTTATCAAAATAGGTCTCTTGCTACTTACATGATCGATCGGATTTTGAGAGCAGTAGAGAAGTGTCCTTACAACGTGGCCACAATATTCTCGCTCCTCATGCTTTAATGCATAATGTGTTAATGTATTCTCTAGTCTTTGCCATTCCCTTTCTACTCAATGTCGTAAGTGAATTACTAAAATCCGCTTCTTTTTTGAGGGATACCTCCACAAACAAGCAAAAGAGATCATCCATGACGCGTGTTCAATGTAGGGAGATTGAACCAAACGCGAAAAAATGATACCACCTCATCACCTCATGTTGGAATTTTGTAGCGGAGGAGTTTCTCATTTCGAAGGTTGTTAAGGGAAAATATAGTAAGGCGGGATTTGAAATAGAGGAGTAGATATAGAGTATAGGGAACGCTTAGTAGAAGGTAAACAAAGCCTAGCGGCCAAAAAGGAAAATAATTTAGTTAGTAAGAGTAATCACATTCAAATAGTTTGATAAACAGAGATTCAAACAAAAGTGGTTGTTATATTCCTGCCGGACCCCGTAAGATGATTCAAATTAATGAAATAGGAGCGATGAAAGTTCTAATTTAGTACTTTACAGCAATGGCACCCACTTAAATAACCATCCGAGCCGGATTTGAAACTGTCGTTCTACCCGACTTCCGCCTAGACCCAATTCGGAAAGGAACAGCTCTTTTTAGGGCGGGACGTGTCTTTGGCGTTGAAGAAATACAAGGCCCCACTAGTCAAGTTGTTGGTAAATGCGTGGCAGAGATGTCAGTCAACAAAACCCCGTGCAAAATCGCAATAAGCCTTACCAGTCTTAGAGAGGTTTCGTTTATGCACGGACTTCTAGAAATATGGACTGCGAACGAGCTTCCTGCAAAATCGGCCTGCTCTTGGTCATAGCCGCTCTGAGCCACTTTTCGAATTAAAGCAATAAAATAAGAAACGTATATCTTCTCAATTAACGGTAGGTCAATTTTACATCATTTACATGCAAAGTCGATCGTTTCAAAGTTATGTTGTCGAAAGCTTATGTAGCTGACCAAGAGCAGGCCGAAAATTCAAATTTTATGTAATGGTTACTATATAACTTTGAACATGTCTCCTGAGTTCCCTAAACATAGGTTTGGGCTCAAACTTGGCTGAGTTCATCTATTCAACAAGATCTTGTGGTCGTATGAAGTACTGATTTGGAATAAGATGAGTGGTTTTGGAGATAGGATATTTTTGCTTTCGTTCGCAGTCCATATCTCTAGAAGTCCGTGGTTTATGCGATGTAGTTGTGTCTCAGGGGAATCTGGATCTTGTAACCATGCTTGCGCCGTTCTTCTCTTTGTCAATTATGAGAGAGACGAATCTCAAACGGATCGTGAGTCTCAGTGGTCTAAACCCTCAGAGAAAAACAGATCGCTCTCTCGGAAAGGCAAGTCCATTGATGAACTCTTTAACTTAAGGACATCTGTTCCCACCTTCAGCCCGCCAAACCACGAAGCTCTCGGCAGATACAAGATAATCTTTGAAAAGCACGGATTGACATCCTCTGGAATGTTCAAGACGCTAATTGCCGTCGTTGAACCTCTACAAGGGTCACACTTGACACGACCTCCTGGAAAAGACCGTCTGATCTCCAGTGACAATTCAACAGCTTGGATATGAACATCATCTTCAATCGTGACGATAAGGAAGAGCCTAAATTTTTGAGAAGCGAAGAAATAAGTGCGGAGAACTCAGTTTCTTATGAGCAAAATGTTAATGTAAAGAGCATCGATGAGAGTATTGATCTTTGCAAAAGTACACTTGGTAAATCGCGGAATCCTGAGTGACTTTTGAAGCGGAAATTTCGCGTTACAGCAAGCCAGTGTCGTAGGATAATTCGGGCTCAAAGTAATCAAAGTCGAATCAAATTCTTCTTGCTATTGAGATCACTGAGAGTCGATTGCCTTTTAGAATCTGGCATGAAGTATGGCTCTGAAATGGAACAAGAAGCTCGCATAAAGTTCGAAGAAATCACGAAGAAGACAGTTCTCGAGTGTGGCCTTGTTGTTCGGCAAGATGCGCCTTTCATTGGTGCTTATACCTTATTGGCTTATACTTAATGACGGTGAAGTCCAGGTCCTTGAAATAAAGTGTCCCTAGATTACTTTATTTGTACAACTTCTATTGTATATCAAGCATAATGGTTATTTATAACGGAAAGTCCTGGTTGACGAGTTCATTCATGTTATTACATATGAAAGATATAACGACTCCAATCGCACTCATTTTACTGACCATACTAGACGGAACAAACGAAAAAATTTCAAAGCACTTCAGTCGCCGGATTGCCCTCTCCAAAAACTAGCAATATCATAACATTGTTCGTTCTGCTTGTTCGTTAACTGACTTTCCACAGTCCGCTTGAAAGGTGGCATAATGACGAACGCCCCGCGATTGCTTGTATCATTTACAATTTGAGGGAAACCTTTATCCGCCAAGATAACGTCACCTGGCTCTAGAAGCACCAGAAATCCGGACTGAGTTGTAATCTGTGAATCAGTGACTCAAACTCCGTAAGCTCTTGAAATGAAGATTAAATCTCCAGAAGGTGATAGAGCAATATGAAACCTTAAGATATGTCGTTGCTTGTAATTTGACCAGAACAAAGTTCGTAGCTCCAGATCTTCTGGGCATTGAGTTTCAATCTCTGTGCAATCAATCATTGCTCGGCAATTTGGGAATTTTGAAAGGATTTTGGCATCCTAAGTTGGGTCTGGTCTCTTGATGGCCAGAAAACGAGCTCCTTTCAGATCATGCATGAATGCTACAGATAGAACTTCATTCAAACTTCACTCGCTTTTTCCCGGGCAACTTGAAAAAATGTACTTAAGAATGTGAAAGAATGATTCAGCTTCAGCTTCATCATGAAAAGTAAGAGCTTCTGCTCGCACCTGAGTTTGCGAGATGGCTTCAGTTCATCGCCCAAAAAGCTCAAGGAAGGCATAAAAGAAGCTTTCACTGACACCAATTGTCGCTTTCCACTCTTCATCACTCCTTAGAGCTTGGACGCTATAGGCACTTGAAAGAAACGTGTTGGTTTGGCTCGAACGGGATCTTAACCCTTTGGCCTTTTTTAATGATATCCGTACTTGGCATTCAGAAGCAAAAGTGCATTCCCAACGAGGTCGAGTTTCATCACTGTCCGAGAACTCTATCTTGCTAAAGAGAAGATCAGGTTCCTCCATCTCTTCGTTCCAAGCCATGTTAACTTGAGTACCAACATCTGACGTGTTGAGCGACGGTTGGCTTGTCTGACCCCGGCTATTTGATGAAGGTACGGTCAAAGTTGAAGTCTGAAGTCGTTGCTTCCTCCTCTCATAACACTCTATATCCGATACAGTCGCAGAACGCTTCAAATATCTGACGAAACATGAAAATTGTCAGTTACTTTGTCAATAACAATTGATGCTTCAATACCTTGCTTCTTAGGAAAAATTGAAGGTACGTAATCGGGGTGTCCACGGGTCTTGCTCGGCTGCTTTCCTATGAAGTGTTCGTGGCAAATAACTGAGCTCAATGAAGGCTGCCAATAAGATCCGTCCGGACTCTTCCGAGATACTGCCGACGTCCACAACCATCTCTGTTCCTTGTTTCTTGAAGTAGCTGGAAACTTAAAAAATGCTTTTTTTCTGAGAAATCCACTCCACTGTTCATAGCACTGTTATTACGGTAGCCAACCACACTGCTTAACCGTCCAAAGTCTTTTTGGATTTTGGATCTTTCTGAATGTCTTGTTCCAAGTAGCTCGAATTCATGTTAGATTGCTTGGTTGCAGAAATTTCCTACACAAGTTGCTAATTACAAACGTGTTAGCCAATTTTTTTTTGTTCGTGTTTACTAACACTAAGTTATCCTTTTATCTCATTATGAAACAAGCAGTCCCTATAGCCCGTTTCATTCTCGCCTGCCCTCTCTCCTTGCGGAGAAACAAACGTGTTTTGTTTGTTACGAAGTCAGATGGCAGCTCTCTCGCTCGGCCTGCCATCTGATGATGGGTATCCCAATTGAGGGATATTCTGTCCTTCGTCGTCACTACCAGCATTAATTATTACCTCACCCTCGGGAATGACCACGGGTTCCTCCATTTAAGCCCATTTAAGGAGTGAAAGCAACAACTCGTGCTGTAATCAAATACCGCAAAGAAGCTTGGACTTGGCAAGCCTGGAATCGAACTAGCATTCGCAAATTGGAAAGCTGATGCTCTACCAATACAGTACCTCTAAATTGAAATATACAAGGAGCTATACATTGCTTATTTGTAGCCTACCAGCGACTTTTTGTGGTCATCTTGGTCGATTAAATTGTCCTAAAAAACTAATTTAAGTCTAGAGAAAGTGATGTTATTGATGTTGTGAAACTGGTCTTTTTGTAGTACAATTTTGTTAGAAATGATGATTGCAAATGTCTTGTTGTGTTATCAACCATACAGTATCCAGCTTCCTCTTTACACTGTATTTCTTATTTAGCATGTCATAATTACTTGTAAATGTACGTATAGAGGATTTGAAGGGTCTCCGAGATGAGTTGTGGGGTTATTCATTGATTCATAATTGATACCGCGGACGCTTCGTATGTCCGGAAAAGGGATACCTTGAACTCGTTTTCAGCAAGTTTTCAAACGCATATATTCAATGATAACACTTGTCTTGTTACGTTACACAATGGCTCTGTACAGAGCGTCAGTCGACGAGCCCAAGAAAACACGTCTGAACGCCTGTAGCGGGTTGAAACAACTGCTTTATTAGCGGAAAAACTATCTACAACACTGGGATAAATCTAGCTACACAAGAACTGTACAAAATATGGATGATCAATAAGTAACCGTTTCCGATACTCGGAACACTCCCGGCTAGAAGTTATGCAGCAAGTTGCAAAGACTTCTTGCACAAGAATCCAATTACGCCAAGGAGGGTTATTGACAAAGCTACAATGCACACATATAGTGTTTTATAATGGATATTGTCATGGCTGGTGTCGATTTCTTCACTTGGTTCTCTGGTACCAGTGTGGATGTCATCAAGGGACGTGTTCGTGGGTATTTCGGTCGTTGGAGAGGAAAGTCCTTTCAGTGTTACATTGATCATCTTGGTCTCAGCGTGGTAGGGAGATGAAGCGGAGTAGTGTGGGCCTATCAAGAAACAACCGGGTGGTAGTTGGATTAGTGCGGTTCCAACGACACTCAATTTTTCCGGGTCCTCAGGATGACATTGGACAACGATGTTTGCCTTCTGAGGATGGATGAGTAGGAACACTTGATCCAGAACTTCTTGAATAGTTGGCCTCTCGTACACTCTCATTTCGCAATGCTTCTTGGCAGCCGATGCATTTCCAATGAACAACGCTGACTCGCAAAAGTCTTCATAGTTTTGATAACTCGTCGAAGTCTTGCAAACATAATGTTCATTGAAATGACTGCAGTCCCCTAAATCTTCCTCACCAACTAGGTGAAAATGAATTTCCCCTGGAGATGTCGCAATGAAATCCTTGATTTTGGGCAAAACTATTGTCGAACTTGACATTTCCAATGGTCCAGGCACGAGTTTGAAAAGGGTCATTTCTGACGATTTCTTTACCAATGGGACCTGAACTGTGATGGAAATGATTCCGTCTTGGACGTTCCAGGTAGTTGGAAACTGGAGGAAGGCGCTGAGAGTTTGAAATGGCACCACATGATTCTTCGTTTTTGCCAACACTTCAAGTTCTTGAAGGGACTTCAGAACGAGGGGTCCCGCCACAAGTCCTGTTGGAAAGCGATGAAGAAGTAGTTGATTCAGTCCTTGTTCCACCTGAAGAACTGACAACCGTTCATGGTTAAGCCGAGACCGGGCAGCTGAGATCATTGATCGGCTAAGGTCTGTGGCGTGGATTTGCGCAATTTGTTGAGCCAGGTGGTCCTGGATCCTCTGCACTGCGACGATGTCGTGATTCATCACGTCCACGCGATGTTGGACCGAACGTACGGCTACTCCAACAGCTAGTGTAGCGCCCAAATTGACGATGTTGCCAATGAAGTTAACGAAAGGAAGGAAGATTGATCGCTTAACGTGTCTGTGAAAGTCGATTGGTTGGCCTAGGATCGAGAACACGGTTGACCACATGTCGTTAAGACTTCGTTCCTGGACTTTCAAATTGGCTATGATGTCTTGGGGAGGTTGCACGAGGAACTGGCCTCTAGCTGCCTTTTGATACACCTTCTTCAGGTCCCTGGTCCGTTGAAGTGGGATTTCCAACAAATGGGTAAGATTTATCCTGAAGCCCACATGACCGTGTCCAATAACGCCCATAATTGGCGGGAGGTGAAGATGTGCTGTGTGGTTCCTCGGAATGGTTTGAATTTGCACCTTTGCCATTGTAAGTGACAAGGTGCAGGATAGAGTCAGGAAGCTACATGCGTGCATGATGCCTGCTTCTTGGATGGAAGTTGACTGATTGAGTCGGTCTTCGTCTACCCTTATTTATTTTCCGCCAGAAGTGCCTCAAGGATGCTGAGTTGTCGAACATGCCTGGTGATGTACGACGGTCTCTGTTTCCCATGTGAGACGGTTCTGATTGTGGCCTTGTGAACAAGGCCTTGCGGATTTTTGTGAAGATCTTCGATGACACCCAGTTTCCAATCTTGGCGGGATAAATTCTTATCTCTCACCATTACCATCATATTGGTTTTGAGCTCAAGATTTTGTCCATGATGCCATTTGCGCGTTGGCTGGAGTTCCAATAGGTAGTCGTTGGACCATCGACGCCAAAATTGGTTCAGTAGAGCCGTCCTGTGTTTCCATTTTTGCGCTGTTGGACGCTCATCAATTTTGGCATAGTCGTTCGGTAATAGATCCATCCTGCGCCCTATCACTAGATGTGCTGGCGTGATTGGATGGAGCTGGTGTCGATCTTCTGAAACTGCAAGGGGTCTATTATTGACGATGCCCTCTATTTCTATCAATATTGTTTCGATTTGTCGGAAAGACAATGCAGACCGTTGGAGCATCACTCTGAGTGGAGTTTTCACCGTTCTGATCAGTCTTTCGGTAACTCCGTTTGTCCATGGTGCCCGATCTATGCTGTAAATCCACTCAATGGTGGGGAAAGCATGGCTGATCTTTGGCCTATCCATGTATGAGTATAGATGCCGAAGTTCCTTTTCTGCTGCCTTGAAACTTTTGAAATTGTCGCTATAGACAATTTTTGGTTGACCTCGTCGTGCAATAAGTCTACGAAAGGCTTCGATGAATGACTCTGCACTTAAGTCTGGAGTGAGTTCAAGATGAACTGCTCGACTGTATAGACAAGTGAATATGCACCCATATGCTTTGTCACAGTCAGTTGGGTGCAGTGGCCCAAAAAAGTCTACGGAAATGTTTATGAACCCGGACGGTTCGTCAACCCGTAAATTGGCTGGGAGTGTTCCCATTTGTTCCTGTAGCGGCACCAGTTTTCTGCAATGGGGTTTGAGGCACAAGCGGGCGATTCTTTGTACCTCACGTTTTGAGCCTTGAATCCAGTATCGTCTTCGGACTAAGGCGTTTAAGTTTGTCTTATCCAGATGAAAATTATCGTTGTGGAACTGGAGCACGATTTTCTCTGTGACAGTGTGGTGCCTTGGAAGGATGATTAGCTCCTCGTTCAGTCGAGTTTGAGCTACGAGCAAGTTCAAGGTTTTGTCAAATTTTGGCATGGCGTTCCTTAACCCCGACGCATTTGAGGGTTGTAAACCTTGTTTGATGTGGGTTATTTTTTATCATTTATTGTTTTTGCTGATTTCTGGATTGTCGCATAATTCTTCTTCCTCTTTGGAGATGGATGTTTGACCAGTTCCCAGCCACGTCTCTACTTCTCGTTGAAGTAAAGATGGTCCTGTTCACCATAATGTGTGGTGGATTAGATCAATGACTGAGCATCTGCGTGAACCAACGTCGGCAGGGTTGGATTTTCCCGGGCAGAAGAACCAACGAGACGCCGGAACAAGATTCAGGATAGTTTGGAGGCGGGAACCGACCCAAATCTTGTATGGATTGGGACCTCGGGCCAGACGGCAAAGAGTGACTTTAGAGTCGGTGAAGCAAAATATAGGAAGCTTGATATTCAAGGCTTCAGCCACATACACTCCCGCTCTGGCAGTGATAACTGCCGCGAGAAGTTCCAATCTTGCAATTNTGAAGCAAAATATAGGAAGCTTGATATTCAAGGCTTCAGCCACATACACTCCCGCTCTGGCAGTGATAACTGCCGCGAGAAGTTCCAATCTTGCAATTGTTTCGTGCTTATGAATGCCGGTTCTCACTAGTTGAAGCGGGTTGACACGTGTCTTGGCAAACGCTTGCGTACACTGTCGATTGTTTGCTGAATCCTTGCACACTACATAAACAACAGTACAATATGCCGTAGCACTGGCATCACCTAAGGCAGCAATGAATAACGGATCGAAATTTTGTGGGATTAAACAACGAGATACTTGCAGGGACGATAATGCAGGAATGTCATAAACCCATTGTGACCAAGTGTATTCATGATTGCTCGGTAAGGCGTCATCCCAATTAATTTTATCTTGCCATAAGGCTTGCAATAGTACTTTTGCAACGATAATGAAGGGTGATATCATGCCTAAGGGATCAAAAAGTTGAGCCATCGTTTTTAAAATCAAACGTTTGGTGGGACGCGCGGCACTGTCGAGTTTTAAGTTAGGCCAAAAGTTGAACGTAAGCTCGTCTTTTTTGCTATCATATGGGACTCCTAGAACTTTGGTGGCATGGGATTCAGACCTAAGTTCTGGTGGGATGTCCCTGAGAACCTCTGGTTCATTGGATAGCCATTTGTGCGTTTTCATGCTGGCCAAATTGAAAAGGGCAAATATTTCATCGGCCAGCTTTTTCGCACTTGCCGGGTCCGAGGACCCTGTGGCAAGGTCGTCAACATACATCCGTTTAACAGCCTTTGCAGCTAATGGGTACGTTTCTTGAAATCTTTTGGCATGTTCCTGAACAACCCAAATGGCCTGAAAAGGCTAGGACACTACCCCAAAAGTAAGTACTAACATACGAAGCAATTTGGTGGGTCCATTTGGTGAAGGTGTCCACATGAATCTTAAGTAATCATTGTCATTTTCAATGCCAATGCTTAAAAACATTTTGGAAATATCTAGAATCACCGTTGTTCGTTTGGAACGGAAGTTGATTAGGACGGACACGAGATCTGGAATTAAGTTTGGGCCGGCATGAAGAANAATTAAACGTTTGGTGGGACGCGCGGCACTGTCGAGTTTTAAGTTAGGCCAAAAGTTGAACGTAAGCTCGTCTTTTTTGCTATCATATGGGACTCCTAGAACTTTGGTGGCATGGGATTCAGACCTAAGTTCTGGTGGGATGTCCCTGAGAACCTCTTGTTCATTGGATAGCCATTTGTGCGTTTTCATACTGGCCAAATTGAAAAGGGCAAATATTTCATCGGACAGCTTTTTCGCACTTGCCGGGTCCGAGGACCCTGTGGCAAGGTCGTCAACATACATCCGTTTAACAGCCTTTGCAGCTAATGGGTACGTTTCTTGAAATCTTTTTGCTTCTTCAAGCAATGTTGAACGAGTCAGACAGAGCCCAAGTGATGGAACGCAATCCCACCTCTTTTGACGATTGTCGCAAATACATCCTTGGACTTGAAACATCTCGTCGAGGAGCCAAAATAATCAGCGATCCTTCAAGCATGGGAAAACGATATGTTAGTGCCGCAAGTCACAGGTCAAAGTCTTCAGCGTACAAGAAATCGAAACAGGTCGATAGGAAACCAAATTCAAACTCGAATTGTGGTTATTGCGGCGGGTTCTCCCATCCTCGCGACTCTTGTCCAGCCAAAGACACAAGTTGCAACAACTGTGATCGTTTAGGACATTGGGATGTTGCATGCCGATTAAAACCGAAACCGAAGAAGGTTGGGGGAGTTCTCATGCGTGTGGCTTCGTCTACCTCGGATCTTCGTCACAATCAACTGAAAATTCAGGTTCATCCAAGTGGTTCATCGAATTTCGTTGAGTGTATTTTTTGCGCTGACACTGGAGCGGACATCACAATTATGGGGGTTGAGTATTTCAAAGAGCACAAACTTTTCACCACTGTTCCTTCTCTCGATCTACCTCCAAAAACTATGAAGATTGTGGGTGTGGATGGCAATTCGTTGCGACTTTTTGCATCATTCAAATCCGATTTGCGAGTCGGAAATCACACTGCACGGGATGTCACCATCATCATATGTTATGGACTCGAGGGAGCTTTCTTAAGTCTTCAGGTTTGCAAGACGCTCTCCATTGTTGGTGCCGATTTTCCAAGACCAATGGTTGCGACCATTGCGTCTAAAATAATACCTGCTTTGAATCATTCATCGTGTATTTGGTCCGAGGACGATCGCGAAAATTGGATTCAATCATTGCCAGAAGATCCGTCCGAGGAGGACTTCGCACAAGTGGACAGGAAATTGAAATCCATTTACAAGAATGCTTTTGATGACACCCAATTGAAGCCTATGCGTGGGCCTATTGTAGGTGATCCAATGGTAATAACTCTAAAAGAAGAAGCACGACCATTTGCAATACATACGGCAAGACCCGTCCCGTTTCCCCAACGAGAAAGGGTGGAAAGTGAGTTAAAGGATATGACACAGAAGAAGGTAATAACGCCCGAGGGTGACGATCCTACTGTCTGGTGTCATCCAATGGTGGTCGTTCCAAAGCCGAACGGGGACGTTCGGATCTGTGTGGACCTGACCAAGTTGAATTCAGAGGTCCAACGGTCCACTCATCCCATCAAAACCCCGCTTGAAGCAATTGCTGGTTTTAGCCCATCGGATCGATTTTTCGTCAAATTGGATCTTCTTAAAGGATATTGGCAGATGGCTCTGGAGGAAAAGTCACAAAAATTGACGACATTCATCACACCGTTTGGGAAATTTCGATTCTTACGATCGCCAATGGGTTTTGTCTCGACTGGAGATTCGTACTCATATCGGGGCGACGTTGCCATGTCGGGCCTCAACATCCATAAAGTGGTTGATGACATGGCGGCTGGTTGTGAGACATACCGAGACCTCGTCCGTCTCACTTGCCTCATCCTAGAAAGATGCGTCTTCTACGGATTGACCGTCAACGCACGGAAAAGCAACGCCGGTGGAGCCAGATCCATTGATTTCGTTGGATATAAAATCTCACACAACAGCATCGCGGCCGATGAGAAGAAATTGATTGCGATCAAAAACTTTCCCGTCCCAACCAATCGTACGGATTTACGGTCATTTATTGGTTTGGTTAATCAGTTGGGACACTTTTCGGCGGATATTGCGGGAACTGCAGAACCCCTCAGAGGACTTCTCAAAATTAAGAATGAATTCCTCTGGTTGGCCGAACACGAGAGGGCTTTTTCCAAAGTCAAAGAGGCTTTGACATCCCCTCCAGTACTGGGAATGTATCGGCTGAACGCCCCCACTGTCATCCAGACCGATGCTTCCAAGTTGAACGGCCTCGGTTTCGCCCTTCTTCAGTTACAGGGGGAACAATGGCGATTTATACAGTGCGGATCACGTTTTTTGCAAGATGCAGAATCTCGCTACGCCATCATTGAATTGGAGGCGTTGGCTATTTTCTGGGCAATTAAAAAATGCCATGTTTATCTCGCCGGCTTGCCTGAATTTATGGTTATCACGGATCACAAACCGCTCAAACCAATTTTTGCTCAATCTTTGAACGCTATCGAGAATCCACGGATCCAAAACTACAGGTGCAAGCTGGCCGGATACAACTTCACTGTAGACTGGCGGAAAGGGAAAGATCATGAAATTCCCGATGCTCTTTCGCGTTCACCTGTGAGTGATCCGTCAGATGATGATCGATTCGAGGTCGTAACCACGGGTCAGATGGCCTTCATAAGCCTCAAAATGGTTGATTTAACGGTGGAATCAATTCGAGATCAGGCCCGGTTGGACCCAAATTATCGTTTACTGTGGCAATCCGTCCGATCCGGCACGATCTCAAAGTCCAAAACAGGCTATGTGGCTCTCTTCAAAAAAGTGGCTCATGAATTGTCCGTGGATGAGGATTTGGTGCTCCGTGGACATCAACTCGTCATTCCACCCCCCTGTGTCAAGGCTGTTCTCAAACAACTCCATGCCAGCCATCAGGGCATTGAGAGGACCAAAAGACGAGCGAGAGCCACGGTTTTTTGGCCAGGATACACATCTGATATTCACAACGTCGTCCAATCATGCCCTGAATGTGCCGTGTACCTACCGTCGCACCCGCCCGAGCCGTTGCTCCAGGCGGATCAACCCACACGACCCTTCGAAATGGCTACGGCCGATCTTTTCTCCTATGGTGGCCACGAGTACTTGGTGTATTCCGATCGATACTCAGGTTTTCCATTGATCACAAAATTTCACTCTCCCCCGACGGCTACATCGGTTATCGCTTCTCTTCAGAGATTCTTTAGTCTCATGGGCATTCCCAATGTGCTCCGATCGGACAATGGCCTGTCCACAATTTTCATCCTCATTGACGCAAACCTTCCTGAGGGAGTGGGGCGTGGATTGGAAGCCGTCATCACCACATCACAGCCAATCTAATGGCCATGCGGAAGCCATGGTCAAGAGCATGAAGTACCTTTTAGCCAAAACGGGTGGAGACTTCACTTCGACCGAATTCGATGACGGACTGTTGGAATTTCGCAACACGCCACGCGAGGACGGCATCTCCCCGGCCCAACGAGTCTTTGGTCGTTTGTTGCGCTCGAAGCTCCCCGTTCATTGGCGCGCTTATCGGCCGGAATTCAGGGAGATGCTCGAAACAGCTGATCGGAGAAAGCTCGAAAGTGACCAGCTCCGAAAATATTATTATGACCGTTCCAGTGATAACCTTAAGGGGCTGGCCATCGGCAACGAAGTGCTTGTGCAGGACGTGAAGACAAAACGTTGGGATAAGTTGGCTACTGTGCTGGACACCTCCGGTCGAAGAAAGTATCAATTGCGTTTTCCATCGGGTAGAATTCTTTGGCGAAACCGCCGATACATTCGGCAGGCTCCACACGGTCTTCAGAACGAAAGTGATCTACCCTTGGAACCCGAATCAAAAGCCCTCAGAAGGAGTTGCAGGGAAAAACGGTCACTCAATTATTACACGAGTTAAATCGTCAATGGTCTATCAGTAATGACACATAGTATTTTAACCTTTGCCGATTTGAGGGAGTTGGAATGATTCCTAATAATTAAATACCTTCCAATGCAACCATTTATATCGTCAGCCCAACCTCTCATTATTGTGCCATGATACAGCTGTACGGGACTAGGCTTTTTCCCAGACTTCCAAGTAGACCGGACTCCATCTTGTTAATTAGTTCTCTTTAATAAAGTTCCGTCTTTCTCCACCACGACTACATTTACAACATTCATAAGAACATACCAGTTGTCATCCAAAACGGAATGTTTAGACTGCTTCCAAAGAAGTTGTGTAAAGTACTTCTTAAGGTCACTATCATAACGGGTTACTTCCTTCATGGTATGTACAGCAATATTATTAACATATGATAATGAATGGTCTTCTTCGATTGTGTGGGCGGGATACGGCGAAATGCCGATTGTGTCCAAGAGTCATAACTGTTCAATACTGTCCTTTTCTTCATGCACAGGCACTAAGCTGAAAGAGAAAACCTCTGGTTGGGTGCCAATTGAAGAGACGGCTCCTGCTAGGATTGTACCCAGCTTCGTGAAGACGGCTGCTGGATCATGAAGGCCCTTTCGAATGGGTGTGCCTTGTTGAAGATGGGTGAACATCGGTTCACCAACCAAAAGTGTGACACAGAGTCACATCCAAATCTCGATCCTCCTCCTCGGACGTGTGGGGATAAACCTCCATGGCACACTGATTTAGTTTGCCAAGAGCGTCCTTTGCAGAGGTTTAAATCCGCCCCAAACTGGCGGTTGTGGCTGATTGATCGGAGTCATCCGATTTGGAGGTATCACCTTGGTCGATTATCGTTGTAGCTTTCTGAAGGAATTTGGTGAAGCCCCCTTGGGCATAAGATCGCCTTTTCTTCAGCTCCCCAACTTCGACGGAAGGAACACTGGGTGTGGATTTGAACTCCATTTTTCGCTGAAGTAAAACATCCAACTATTTCTTTTGGGAGGCGTTCGATCCATACCCAAGAGCGTGGACTGTAAGTTTGCTTTTTCTTTGTTCTTCCAAAATGCTGAATCATACGACGCCACAATTTAATTGGCTTGTTGTGGCAAAGTCGGTTGAAATTTAAGGCTTGGTGTAACGAACAAAGAGTTTGGGATCAAGAAATATGACCCCTTAAAAGCTTCCCCTCAATCCCATGATTAGGGTGAGATTCGGGTGTGGCTTGGCAACAAACGTTGAAGCCATTTGTCTTGGATTTTAGGGATGGTAACGAGGAACATAAAGATGGCACTTCTTCTCACTGCTAGTGTCACACATTGTTCGCAATACGTAGAGATGGTCACCAAAGACTGAACCCCGGAGTGTCTCGAAGGACCATGTACAGAGCGTCAGTCGACGAGCCCAAGAAAACACGTCTGAACGCCTGTAGCGGGTTGAAACAACTGCTTTATTAGCGGAAAAACTATCTACAAC
>NC_081451.1:10622762-10670170 GCF_007210705.1 Tigriopus californicus
TAGCAAAATATGTCATTATTAGATTTTAGCAATTCGTAAGAAATTCAATTTTTAATATTAGTACTTTTTAAGAAGAAATCCCAAATGACTGATGATTTTAAGTAAAACATTTTTGCCAAAAGTTAATAATGTTGAATAAATGAAGCCAGATAACCAGAATATAATGTTTAGCTATTCCAGTTTTTGAACCCTTTGCAACAGCTCCATTCTAGTAGAGGGAGACTTTGTTCCTTGCTTGCTTTCTAATCTAACGTAAGAAAAAAAGAGTTAAGAACCTGTCTTTCAAATACCTTTTTTGGGTATGTTAGAGGTATATGGCAAAGGTTTTAAAGACTTATCTTGCTCTTGGAACCATCAATGAGCAATTTTTGAAGTAGAGGATAGGTATCATACAGAATATCCTTTATATTTGTAGTTTTAAAGGTTCGTATTTTTGGACATTTTTGGACATTTTTGTCCACTTTTGTCCACTTTTGTCCACCCTTATTTTTGGCCACTTTTGGACACTTTTGGACAGGGGTGGACAAAAGTGTCCAAAAATGAAATGCCCACCCTGATCTTAGATCATGTCCTCTCATTTCTACCTTTTTTTGTCCGCACCTAGACGAAGCAGATGGCGCTGTCTTCCTCAATGAAAAAGACTGTTGACGAAGTTCATACGATTGCAGTCGGTGGAGTTTTCTGAAGTGAAGTTCACCGTAAGGGAGTATAGTTTTGGCGGAGCTCATTCTTGGGGAAGTTGAGAGATCCCCTTGCGGAAGCTCTCCGGCGAAGATAATAAAAAGTTCGGCTAGCATACCCAGTTGGAGGTGGGTAAAGCTTTCAAAAGTGTGGGTGGATATATGTGATAATCAAGTCCAAAATTGATGGATATTATTATCCCAGAAGCATTAAGGAAGTCAGCAACTGAAAGAAAAGAAAGAAATTGCAAGTTTTACACCTAGCTAAAAACCGACCATTCAATGGTGCAAACGTAACTTTTTTCCGATAAAAAAAGTTTCTCTGACATAATTTAAATAAACATAGCGACATATCTCTATTATTTGAGCCATGGTGTTGATGGAACACCGGAAGAAGCACTTAACAAGTTAAGAAAAGGAGTTTCCAATCCTTGTATAAACTAACATTCCCAATTGGTACTTATAGGCTTGAACGTTTTGGCAAATGACTCTCTGTGGGAAACTTCCATTCCACATCCAAAGGCCAGTGGTCAATGTCACACTTATAATCCGAAGTTTGAATCATATGCCTCAAAGTGGTATGGTATAAGATTTGGAATCAAGTTACCTGACACTGAAGGTCTTTCTTCCGAGGACAAAATTGCGGAGTTACAAAATCTCAAGATTTATATACATGACCCCGGTCAGTTTATGCATTACGAAGAGGACGACCGACCCCATTCGCATAAGCTGGACATGTCTTGGTTCAAGTTTGGACAAGAGAATAGCCTATCGGTCAAGTTTGGCCGATTCACAGCTTTAAGCAAGATAGATCGAGTTTGCACCAACGATGTTACTACTTATGTCTTCAAGGATTGCGTCAGGGACAAGTTTAATTCTTGGTAAGTTTTTTGAGTGCCACTTTTTTTCCTATAATTTTCCCGCATACTGTTTACGTATTAAGGGAGTCAAGTGCTGAAACGTTCAGCTTTGGTTTTTCAAATGTACGGACGTTAGAAGCATGATGACCTACCATTAAAAATGAAGCACTTGACACGTTCACTGGTAAATAAAATCTGGATGTACCGTCGAAGATTTCATGGTATCTTTGATTATTTTGTAACTTATTTTGCACCTCAAAACATGTTGCATTTCAATGGGGTAAACCCCCACAAGGTTTCGTGAACGAAAATGTTTAAATGCGACAATACTAAACTTTACCCACTCACATTTGAAAATGTGCGTTCACGAAACCATCTGACACTCGCAGTAGGTTCAACTGGGTGCAAATCGCATCTCAAAATATGCGCTCACGAAACCACGTTGGGTTACCCCATAAGGATTGATCACAATTTCATAATTTGTTAACAATACAACCAAGATGGTCTTTTTCAAGCCTGAGAAATTGGCGCTACAAGTACAATGGCAAATGTTTACAAAATAATTGGTTTCAGATACAGTTGTAGGGGGCTGGAGCCCAACTTGAAACTCGTCAACTTTTCGAAGTTTGGACTAGCCCAAGGCTCAGCTCAGACCAAAACGCTGAAAATTGTTTGGCCCAAGCGACCTCGACCGGGGCCTAGGCTCTGGCCCAGTCCAATACCAAAACCTATGATTTAACCCACCCCAAACCCAACGGAGCTTAACAATGGCCCTGCTTGGTTTCCCAATTTTTGTTTTTAACTGAAAGACAAATGTGAAGTTGTTTGGCCCAACCCAGCCCAGTCCTTCATTTGAAAAGTACCAACCCAGCTCGGCCCGTAGTAAGCAACGTTCCTCTTAGCTCAGAACAACGATTATTGGCTCATTACAACTCATATTTTAAACTACAATTGTTATTCAATTCACAAATATCTGAAACTAGTCACATTTTTTTAGAAATGCATGTAATTTCGGTATTGACTTGTCAAACTTAAGAATTTCGTAACGCCTTAAAATTTGTCTCCCGGAACCTCTTCCGACGATTTCTTTTCTCGTACTTGTGTTGGGTCGTACATTGGTCGTAACGCGGACGGAATACTCTTTTTCAAATATTTCCCGCCAAAACACCGAGAGGCCGACTTTTGACGCGATCAATAAACTCCTCATACTAAAAGTGGGCGGAATACGATCAATCTAAGTGGAGATTTCGTGTAAAAAGTGATAGTGTTCGGAGATTTCAAAGGTCGTGTACCCCGCAAGAAAGACCTGACTGGTTTCTGCCGCCGGTGGAGTGTCATTTACCCTGGACTTCAAGTATGAAGGCCTCCCAAGACAGATCAACTGGGGCCAAAGTGACATTCAGAAATGATGAACTTTGTGCGGTTTATTTGGGCTGCTCAGCTTACAAATTGATGACCAAGCCCATCAGGACGGTGTAGCCAGGGTGGTTGAGGTGATGGCTCCCACTATCCCGGTTCTCCACCAGACTTGGAGTCAAGTTTGACTTTTGAAAGCCATCCAGGTTGCTTGCCGACTTGACAAATCACGCTACTAGATAAAACCACAATTATAACTTTCATTGGCCGGAATATTCTGTCAAAAATAACTTTGAATGATCAGTAACCTAAGTTCTCAAGTGCATTTGCGACCATTGTGTTCAATAATCAGTGTTGAAGGACCATGCCCAGGTTGCAATTGCTACTCAGGCCTGACAGATCCAATCCAGGAGCTCCAACTGTATGTACTTATCTATGTTTTGTGCTTTGAACAGTAGAACAACAGTAATTTGCAAACACCATAGTGAAAAGATCAGTGAAAGGACATCAAAGTGCGAATTAAGTTATTCCTTTGAAATTGTGCCAATCATAATAAACCCATGTGCGTATAAAATTGCTTTTGTCTATCTTTTTGCCCTAACAACGCCTTTTTACTGGAAATAGAAACCTTAAATAAGGACATTGGTCATAGCTTAGAATTGAGAAGAAAAAAAACCTTTTTGTGTTTGCTAAATGTTAACTTCATTGTCATCATCTAATCAATTCATATTTGTAATGTTATGACAAAAGGTTGCAAAAATGTAATTATAGTTGACTTTAGGGTTGACAATCATGTTCTAAGGTTTTGAATGAATGTTCTCATAATTTAGTTTTAAATTTAAAGCTTGTTTAAGATCTTAATCAACATGAACAAATGGTAAATCTATATTGTTTAATAGTAACACAGTTTTCATTATTGTACATGATTGTCACAGAAAGAATTGAAAGACAGCTAAATGTAATCCTGCCAGTAAGAGTAAATAATATGCTATCCTCCAGAAAATTGTTCATTTTTGTAACAAATAGCTGGAATAATTACTTTATTAGGTATTGAATTGCCGTATCAGATTGTCATTTTAAATATTACTCAAGGTTAATTTGTAGCATAGAGCGTTTAAAACCAGTTAGATGTATGCTAGTTAAGAACTTCAAGCACCCAAAGTTGAGGAGAAGTCGGCCTTCTTCTGTTGTGCAGAAAAGGAAGATTGCCGTCCAGGGGTAGCCGTCCCTGGTCGTACATTCGCCCATTCGCCTTCACAACTATTAGAGGTTTGGTGAGGCGTTAATCATCATAGTGCGAAATTCTTTAGTTTGACAAGTCAAGAAGAATTTGTGTTGCAGGCAAAACCTTAATTTCACAAAAATGCTAGGGACTCTAACAAGCTGATTGATAGAGCTAAGCAAACTTTTTTCAGAGCCAGTGCTTTAGAGTGCCGGGGAAATTCTAAAAATGTATGCAAGGGAATAAACGAAGAATTAAATAAAGCTATCAAAAGGATATAGGCATTGTCCTAGTTCAATGCAAACTCAGAATGGTATGGTTACGTCCCACAAAGGCATTGTTGAAGGCTTGTGTAACAATAGTTTTTTTCTGTACTACAGGTCAATTTCTCAATTAAAAATTTAAAACTAGACAGAGGAAGCCGTAAATATTATTCCAAAAAAGGAGACATATTTTGGGTTTTCAAAAGTAAGTGAGTTACACCTGTTCCATATTATCAAAAAATCAAAGAGCACAAAAAACTCAGATTGTGAGGGTGTCTCAAACAGTTTGTTAAAGAAAATAAATTGGATTATTAGTGAGCCCCGTACTAAACTGATTAACATTTCAATGGCTTGCTCTAAAACGCGGTATAACAGGAAGAAACCCCACACAAAAGGGGAGAAAAAGAACTGGCGGGGAATTATCGACCATTAACAGCTTTCTCCAAAGTAATGGAAAAGGTTATTTCCAACCAGTTTCTCGAGTTTTTTTAAAAAGTGCCTGTCAAATAAGCAGTTTGGATTTTGCTCCAAAAGTATATCAAATCAAACTATCAGAAACTAATATTTTAAAGCATAGACATTTCAAGTTTTGACTTTCCATATTCCTTGATAAAAAAAATCCTCTTGATTGTCTGGATCACGAGGTATTTCTACTCCAACTGCAAGCCTATGGAGTCAAGAAAAGGGTTGTTAAATGGGGTAAGGATTATTTGTCAAATCGCTCTTAACAACAACAAATGGTAGCATTTCAAATTCTCAAAGCTTCGAATGCGGTGTATCCCAAAGGAGCATTCTGGGTCCGTTAATTTTCCTCGTATATATCAACTATGTGTCGAATGGAGTGAGTCACTTAGTTCCAAAACCGTCCACATTTATATATTTTTTTTATGTTGATCATCCATCCCATAGATGGCATAATCCCTTGAATTTAAGAAGCAGACTGGAATGAGCCAGGCACGTTCCAGTCTGCTCCTTTCAAAGGATTATGCCATCTATGGGATGGATGATCAACATCAAAATATTTAAATGTGAACAGTTTTGGAACTAAGTGACTCGCTCCGTTGAATTGGCTCTCATTTTAAAATGTATATGCCAATGACATGAAGTTACAGCATTTTATTTTGAAGATAATGTGGAAGGCAAAAGCGTGGTTGGAGGAACTCCCCATTTGTTTTAACAGAAACATGCTTACGCACGTTACATGCTGTCGTAAAAAGTGAATTTTAAGTGTGTAATCGTACGAATCAGTGACCTATTTCCAATCTTGGGTGTGTGTGGGTTCCACAAAATCCCTTGGCCTTTGGATGGACAATGAACTATCTTGGGCATATCATATCGCCAGTCTTATAAATAGATTAAAAAGAACTATATCTAGTTCCAGCCATCATGAAAAAAACATCTCCCCCCAAAATTGAAATTACTTATGTACGTACATACAACTCACTTTTCCAAAGTATGTGAGATTTTGGCCTGAAGTCCTTTGGAGAAGCAAATGCAATTGACAAATTAGTCAAAATCCAAAAGAGATGCGCGTTAGATTGGAAAAGCCCTTTGGAGAGAACACACGAGCCCATTATTCCACAAGTTCTATGGGTTCTATAGGTGTGTGTGTGTGTGTGTGTGTGTGTTTTGATTTTACGTTCTATTATTTTTTATTTACAAGCCCAAATTTCTGGTCTCCCTCTTTTCCCATTATTTTATCCCGCTAATGAACTCATTGAAGCTAAATTGGAACAACATTCACGCCTCGGTGTCTTGCTAATCCCAGGACGCCGAATATTCCTATTATTGACGATTAGTTGCATTTTTAATTATACCTGTTTTATTTTGCGCTACATTCATCAAATGAATGGCAGTCCGGCCTAAAAAAAGATTGTGATTGTAAGTATTAACAACTGCCCATTCTTTGGTTGTCATTTTCGAGTGATAATTTTATCAAGAGCATTATTTTTGCGATTTCCAATAGCGATGAAATAAAAACTAATAGGGATTTCAAGGTTAGGTCATATTTTTGAGATTTGAACAAGGAAGGTTAGACCATCGACCGAAAAACAAGTTCATTAACGTGCCTTAGAATTCAAGCCAGCTCCTTTTAGCTTCATCCTGATATTGTAGAGCACATTCGACTAAAGAAAGATTGTAACTGTTGAAAGGATTAGCGACCAAAGGAATTTGATTTCACTCTTTTTTCAGGCGAAAGTGTCAGGCTCCATGGAATTATGATCGAAGTTCTGCCTTTCCCATGTGCTCGAATATCAAAAATATTTCGAACCTATTTAGCACTAAAACAACCGAAGCTGACCAAGACTTTAATCAGCACTTCTTTTCAACTCTCAGTCTTTCCCAACATACGAACTGTCCCCTTCCATGTACCGTGTCCACTTTCAACATCCATTACTCCTCATATCCGCCTCCCTATTGGAATAGATGGATGGACAACGGAGCAGATTGGATTGCGTATATATGGTTCAAAAACTACCAATTCCAATATGACACAGAGTATGTGGTTTGTGATTACACCTGTCTGATTGGTGAGATTGGGGGTAATCTTGGTTTTTTCTTGGGAGGATCGGTTTTGGCTTATATGAACACCATTGTCAAACCTCTATTGGAAACCAAGAACCCATAACTTGGATAAAAGTAAAATGATTTAACGAAAAAGTTCGATGCACATTAATAAATACATTAGTTTCGTTCATTTCGCAAATGGCTTCATTGGCGTTTCTGTATATTGCTATCAAGCACAGTTTGGTTGGAAACTTTGAAACAAACAGATAAAATGGTTGGCTTTAACGAGTCCAAATTCGTTGCGCTTTTGACCTTCCCACAGACAGGTTCTCCGCATCATCGGTTATTATTACCACACTACAATTATAACAAGTATAACAATTATACAATTGTTCCCATCATCGGAGTTTACTCTCATAAGATTGATAGCAGATTCAATTTGTGGGATTTGGCAAAGAAAGCGATTGCTGTGCCATCAGAGGAAAACGGATTAGAAACACCCAATTGAACTTTGAATTGCTGAAACATTCGACAATTCAAATTCAGAATAAATTGTCCAATGTATTCAAACTTGAACCTATGTGATTAAAGTAATAGGTAGTGGCGTTAGATGTTGCTACTTAGTCCCTTGCCAAGTGGAGTTGGAAACAAAAAAGAACTGACATGTCTTGTTTCCCTTATGCGGTTTGCTTGAGGAGACAGAATTCTGAACCACAACTAATGGCCCAAGTCGAGTCTTTGTGGCCAACAGAGGTTGCATGGGGAAGAGTACCTAGAAGCCAGGTGACCCAAAGATCTGCTCGCAAATCACTCAGATAAACAGATCTACAGTTTGAGGTACAAGAAGCTAGATTGCAGGGACAGGGAATCGAGGGTTGGTTTGCAGTGGTTTGAAGGAAGTTATCCAAGGAAAAATAACTCGCCCAGGTAGTGCTGTTTTGCCACACATTTTAAACAAATCAATGAATTGGGATCATCAATTTAGAGGCATTCAGGAGAGATTCAATTTGAGTGAGTATCTCATAAATAAAAATCAAGACACACATCTCTAAGGTGGGGAGCCTTTGGCCTTCTATTCTCGGGTTTAATCCCAGGCTGAGATGAAATATAGGGCATTTGATCGCGAGCTTCCTGCTGACTTTACTTTTTTGTGTCTAGTTTTCTCTTTGCCAATTCAAGACGCCATGGTTTTAATTCTCCGCATTACTCATTGTCCCTCTTGAAAGTCGATCTTTGTGAGGGCTGATGCGTCCACTCACCCGCTTACTCCTATTCTCCTTGGGTAGGTTCCAATTCAAAGCGATCGAGAGGCATTCAGACTATTATGTGCATGCTGGATGCAAACTCAAAAATCGACACTGTCTCGATTGACCGTCTTGAGCCAGCTGTTCGTTAAGAAGATCTTCTCCCAGGCTTATTAGTACCTCGTATTTCCCGCCGTTGAGGAGTTCCGTATTCAAATTGTTTGTAACATTTTTTTCCTGTTGCATTCTCGATGTTTTTATTCAACGTTGATATAATTTTGTCAAAATTCAAGATTAGGCTTGATTAAAGTTGTGATTGACAAGTATGGCATCGCAATTGTGAAATATTGGCATTAAGTAAATTTTAAGTTAAGTCATATTGCAAACAATTTTCAGGTTTCCTGCGTGCTTCAAAATATTTCTATTTATATTTTGGGCAAAGAAAAAGCATATTATATTTTTTGGCAATTGCTTTCAGATATGATCAGAGCAATTTGTAGGCAAATTTGAGGCAAATGCAATCTTTGAAAACGAGATATCGTATTGTTTGCTCAATGGATTTGGCTGAAATTGTAGTTGGAAACGCAACTAACCTTACTCCCAACATCTATTGATTACGTTGTTTTTTTTTAATATTATCTCATTTTAGGCTTTAAGCGGATTGATATATTAACCTGAGGTATTTCCAAGATTGTTATTAGAACAAAATGTGTTCTTTTATTTCAATAACAACGAAAATCGTTAGTAGAAGTCATGGCATTTGCACAAAAACTGTATCAGTGTTGAGGATACCACACCATGTCTATGAACGTAATTGAGCCATTTCGGAAAAAGCTATATGTGCACGAAAAATGGGACTTGAATTCCCGGCCAGCCTGTAAATAAAGAACTGTCCAGTCTCAATCCATTTAAAATCAATGCTCGCGATAAAACGGTTATTGATTTTGAACAATATAATGAAAGTTTGAGCAACTACTTGATTATTACGGAATATTGCGATCACTTCCCCTAAATGGAAAAGGATTTAGCCGCCCTGTTTTAATATTATGGGTCATCGGCTAAGAGCTGTCAAAATTTGCGGCCAAGGCTTCCCCTCTAGTCAGATTAGCACGTCTATCATTTTCAAAGCTATCTTCTTAAGTTGTCAACCTTTCTTGAGATTACTGTTCTGCCGATTATAGAAAAGCCTCTCTTTGATGGTTCACAAGCATTCAGGGCTGTAGTAATGAAATAACAAGTGACGAGGTTACAATTCCTTTTGCGAAAGCAAAGGAACGAATTACTGTAATTTCATTATATTCTAATATGTTGTAATTGTAGCGACCCAAACAACCCAATAATTACTCGTTACTCGTTCCTTTGTGCACGCTCCAAAGTGTCATTCAAATTTTAGTCATTCTCTTGGCAACCGAGGAAACTTGAAACTTTTAGGCAACCTAAACAGAGATTAGGATATTTGAAAACATCCAAAAATGGTAACGAAGGGAGCTCAGGGCTGAAATTTGTGCTCGCTTTTAACAACAATGAATTTGTTTGTTATGTCAAATCTTGTTATACTTGCGCTGTTTTAATGTTTAAAATCAATGGAAGTTGAATGTGGACATGTAAAGACCTGGCTCAGATTGACCTCTTTCCTTGGCTCTAGTGCATTGCATCAAATATCTTTACTTTCAAATCTATGAGGAGATTTGTCTTCAAACTCGACTTTCCTCACTAAATCGAGAAGTTGTCCGCATTTAATTCAATGTCGGGTAAAATGGTAAAATGATCGGTCTAATGTCTGAAAATGAATGCAACTTTTAACCTTGAAGTTTGATCGAGAAGGATATTAAGAGACGCAAGCATTGCGACTAAGAACCAGTCTCGCCTGAAGGAAACAATGCATTGACTCAAATCGGACTTGCTAAGTTTCAATCTTAGCTTCATCGTCCAGCTTCCATGCGTCCATGGTTAAAGTTGGGCATTGAATGAATCGCACATCTATCGGCGTTTTACTGAATTACAGTTAAGATTTAACGAAACCTTTGAAAGTCACGTGCCTTCCAGCTCGACTTTAATGAGAATCAATAGTAATTTGAAGAGATATTTAGGCAACCTCAACTATGACACATGCGTTTAGCACCTATCCGTGTACTTTTGAATGTCCATGTTACCGACATTTGAATATCGATTTCAAAATAGATTAACTTTCCCTTTCTCGAAAACTGGAAGGAGCAGTGAATAATCTTAACTCGCACTCCTTTATTCGCACTCAAATTCAGGTCCAAAGCAGTAGCGGTAAAAGACAATAATGCAGTAATAAATTCGCGTTCATCTTCTTAACCAGCATCTTTTTCTCTCCCTCTGTTCGATAAAGAACCTACCTTCGAGTAAAGCGCCTAAGTCAGGGTGCCCACTAACCCGTGACAAATAATAAGAAAACAAAACATCAAAAATTCGATTTCATCCACGGCAAATGCCAAATGAAGAAGCTGCCCTCGTCAGTGCAGAAGTACACACATCTGGAATTGTTAAGTATGGGGAAAGTTGCATTTTTGTCATGAGTTAGTTTATGAAAGATGATTGATGGTCGATTCAAAGAATGAGGGTGTTATCGACTTTTTGATTTACAACAAGATGAAAAACGTCTGAGAACCCAAGGTTCATTATGTGGGTAGAGACGGGTCAGGTGGGAATTCTTTAGTTTACTTTTGGTCAAATTCTCGAATCCGTCAGCTCATCAAATGGTACTGAAGAGGGAAAGCCTATACCTGATGAACAAATGTAAAACATTTTTATAATATGCTCAAAGTCCATCCCATTCACATGCTGGCACAGTCATTTTCCTTTCAGATCAAACGGCATTTGCCTTTGATCTAACTTGTAACCAATTTACAACCCTCAGAATTTCAAGAATATCCGTTTTTGGACCCGGGAAAAAAACTGGGCCAATAGGTCTTTGTGATTGCATCCAAACATCCTACCTCAACGATTTATTTGGGATCCTAGAATCGGCTAAGGAGTCATCCAACGTGTGTGGCAAATGAAAGAATTCCGTCTCTTTGCGGTCAATTACATGGATATGATGACAAGTAGAATTGTAAATTGGAAGCTAGAAGTGGCGGGGGACCAAGGCAGAGTGTTTCTATTCAAAAAAGACGGGGCCCTGGTCCACACAACTAAGAAGGCGAAGGCCTATATTAAGGCCGCGAATCATCCATTTTGGTCAAGGATCAAAAGTCAAACAATGCTCTTCCTTCATCTCTCAGTGTCATATTTTTCTCGATTTGGCTGCAAATTACAGCCAAGCCTGCACAACAAAATTCTGCTTCGAAAAAGCTTTGATGCATCTGCAACAATTGCTCCGCGCTCTATCATCATCTGGAGGCATGTGTGAACGACAAGAGGAGGGCTGAATTATAGATTAAGTTGACTAATAATATCTCAAGAGCTCGCAAATGAAATCTTGACTAAATCAGTTCATTTTTTTTGATGGTTTTCCTTTCGTTTATTGACGGCAATATGAACATTTCAAACTTTTTGGTTCCAAAATCCAGTTCTTTTTTGACGTGCAGGATACATGTGGTGTCTCTCTGCTCTTTCCCTTAAGGCTACGCTACGAAAGTAAAGCGTAAGCTTGACTTTAACGGGCTTTTCATTTACTAAAAAGCGTAATTGATTGTAATGCATGAAACAAACTGAGTTTGTTTATTGACTTTCTTTTCATAATCAGTTTGTGCCATGCATATGTATCAGGGTTTGCCAGGATTGAAGCTCAAGAAACAAATTAGGAAATGCATAAAGATTAATTGATATGACGTCTTTGCTCTGAATGATTGAAAGTTGAAACATTATGTGGACGTTGTTTTTCCATTCTCTTGCGATTCAACGTACAACCACTCAATTCCCGCGTGTTTTCCTTCTACTGATAGGGTAAGGATATATAGAAAGGTTCCTAGTTACGACAATGAAATACTCTTCAAGGTACATTTTCACATTTCCAAGTCTATAGTCTCAGACATATTGCCTTTCAATGATCACGATGTTATCCTCAACACTGAATGAGTGTTTGTGTTAAATAGTATTTCTGTTAGAACTTTGTCTATGTAAAAATATTGATTTTACATATAGCTAGGACATTTTTCGATTTTTTAAGGTATAAGACGCAGCTTTTCAGTGTTGATAACAAAGGATGTGTTAAATAGATGTTGATGAAAAAAATTATGTTAATGCATACATAGGAACTTCTTTAATGCTGATTATTTACGTTTTTTACAATGATACTTTTCTAAAATTTGAGTGTCTTGGCACTTCTCAGAGCCACTTTTTACTGTGTTGATTCATATTTTTTTGACAAAGAAAAAACAGGCATTTAGATGTCTTAGCACATTAGCAAACATTGAACCAGAACTTTTTACCACTCTGCTGTGCCATTACTTCTTGTAACCTTGACAATGTATTAAATGATTTCATAATCCAATTGCTAAAATTTGGTTTATGGCTCTATGTGCACTATTCAAATCAAGATCAATTGTTCCTTATGACGCCTAGGTTGCATTCAATTCAGTTCAATTAGAAGCACGTAACCATCATGAAGTCTTGGTCTTTTCTACTTGTCAATCTTTTTGGATTCAGATTAGCTGCAACGCTTCAAAAAACGAGATTCTCAGGGTTAGATGAGGATTGCTTTGCATCTTGGAATGTAACTAAATCGGTCGCGTAAGTGTTCTTTTTGAAAGTTATGTTCCTCTTATTGCATTCGTTGTTTTCGCAGGTCGAGTCAGGGTTCGATTCACTGCGCTTCAGAATGCACCACAGAAAATGATGTTTGTCATGGTTACATTTATGATAAGGAAAACCAGGTTTGCGATCTTTTACGCATTCCATACAGCGTCTTTTGCTCAAAAATTCCGATTCCTAACCGCCCACCAGTCCCAAAAGAAATTCGAATGCAAAGAATTCGGTCTTCAAAATCAGGTACATTTCTGAAAGAATAATGGGTTATGTGTAGTCGAACATACTCCTTTAGTTGTTTGGTTCACGCAGGGGGAACTCCACTTTTGAAAAACAAAACGATACTTTGGTGCCCTCCAAGCTGTTTCCAAATTGCCATATTTGGATACTTTTTGAAATCGACATACCAAGAGTATGAAATAGAAATGAAAATTGTGCACATCTCAATTCGCTGTAAAGTACAATCAGATTTCCTCTTACCGACAATTATAAGCAAGTTTGTAATAGAAAGCATCTTGCGCAACCACAGCTTTTCCAAACATGTGGCAAGTGAAGCCGACGGAGCATTTCTGGGCGAGCTGTACATGGTACGACTAATCTAATGCCATAGAGGATGATCAATTCCCCACACAGGGACAAACGGTGTCATGTTTTCTTAAATTAACGAACTGCATGATCCGTGGGGAGTTTTTTAATAACTGTAATAGGTGTTCTGACACGAAGAAGCATCTCTATCTTTAAGTTCATCAAATGAAGATCCAAAAATAAGAATGTCGTTAACAATTTTCCTTATTTTCGGGATTCGCATCAACGCCAAATCAACCCGCCTGCAGTATTCGTCACCCGAGCTGATGAGGCCCATAGGGGCAGGAGTGTAGCATTTTCGGCCCCAGGGTGTCAGGAAGGTGGTAGTAAGTTGACTTTCGGCATCCAATGGAACTTGCCAATAACCCTTGGTGTCGTCCAGGGTGGCAAACTTTCTCGAATAAGGAGAAATGGATGAGGTTATGGGGACGTTTAGGCAAGCTCTGGCAGGTTCGTTTGTTTGCTGGTACCAGTGCCGGCGATGCAAGTTTGGAGCTTCAAACATATTTTTGAGAAGCTGACCCTTCTTTCGCATTGCTGTATGAGGAAAGGTCAGCTTCGATAAAACCAGTTTGAAACGCCAATTTTGCATCACTGGTATTGGGAGGCAAGTTTGTGTGCTGGTACCAGAGCTTGCCTAAATGTCCGAATATCACGAGGAGATGGGAACGGATGTATTGGCCTTTTAACGAATTTATTTAAGGCCTTGTAATCCACTACAAGTTATACACCTCCATTTGGTTTGTCAACCACATGAAAAGGAGAGATCCATTCCGTTGGCTCCTCGACTGGTCGGATAATCCCCATTTCCTCCATGTATTCCAATTCCTTCTGTGCAGGTTTTCGAATGAATATGCTATTTGACGGGCCGTTAGGCATTGCCTGGGTCGGTGATCGGGAGGAACTTCTTGCATATGAATATGCAGGGGCTTCCGAGTCATAGCCTGGAAGGACGAATGAAACACGACGTTACATTTGACGGCAAGACCCTTCTTGAACGTTTCAATTTCGGCAAGCCCATGTCTGGGCTGGCCCAAGTCCGAGCGGGCTCATGATCGAGTTGACCCATGTCTGGGCTGAGCAATGCCTGAGCTGAGCCAGATCTGGGTTGAATCAGAGAGATCTTGGGCGGATACGCCATTACACTTATTGGCCAGTCTAGTTTCTGATTCTCGTGTCATGTAGCACCACAAAATTGTCTCAGCCCAAACTAGGTATTTAAAAAAAATGCAATAAAAGGTAGAACATTTGAGCAGCTATAACAGGACTCAAAGCAAAGCCCGGTCTGAGCTGAGGCATGACCCCGTCGAGCTCGTGCTGGGTTGCATCATAACTTGAAGTATTCGAGCTGGGCTGAGCCAGAGCCTAAACCCAGCTCGAGAACACGAGCTGGGCTAATCCATAGCTAGACAATTTCGAGCTGGGCTGAGCCAGAGCCTTAACCCAGCTTGAGGTGGTGGCCAAATGCGTTTCAGTAGTTCGGTCTATGCTGAGCCCTGGGCTAGCCCAGACGTCAAAATGTTGTCAAGTTTCGAGCTGGGTTCCAGCCCAGTACACCTCTACACCTCAGGCTGGACAAAACCTTCTGAAATGAGGGTCATTGCCGCACTTTCCACATGGTTGGGACTTTGTACATTTCTTCTTACAAGAAATCTAGGCATGTTCCGATTCAACATTCCGAAACAAAGTGCTGATAAATTCTGGTTCAAGGGCCCTTTGATTGTCCGATGCAGATGCCCAGGCCAAAGACTTCTTTTTCACAGACAGTAGAGAGTGGTCATCCTTTTTTAGCAATTCGGCTTGAAGATTTTTGTCGGATATTGTGCACACAATGTGTCCAGACAAACGATCTTCTTACAAGAGACAATCCAACCAAGCATTATCAACTAAGAGCTCTAAGCGTACAAAAAACTCACTAAATCGTTCACCATCTCGTTGAGGGCATCTTTGGAAATGCACTGTCCGTGTCATGAGGTTAATTCTAGAAGCGAAATATATTTCCAATTTGTCCAGGACCTCTGGGACAGGTAGATTATCGTTGATCTCCACCGTCTGCAACATCTTCGAAGATAAGCATGATTGGAGATAGGCTCGTTGCTCACTTTCCATATGATTTGACATCCGGATGTCTTTGTAAGACTTTCTCCAAGTTTTGAACTCGGCTAGAGAGACGGCAACATCCAGATCCGGGGGCTATAAGGTCGCATTGATTTGGGCATGTGACGATCCATGTTCAAGGAACACACCACCACTTTGATTGGCCTGACCACGACGAGTTTCGAACATGTGATTAAGTTCGTAAAATGTGTCCTCCAAAGAAGAATAAATTAGGGTGTTTTCCCCCGCCAGGGCCTCGGCATCAGTCAGGTCTTCCACAGCATGCCATAAAACAACGGCCTCACGGTAATTGACTTGGGGCGATCCTGTACTTCTAACCAACATCTCAACCCCGACCACGGAAGTTGCACTCTTGAGAGAATCCCGTAACTGATCAATGAACCTTTTCAATGACTTCAAGAACTGACCTCTGCTCCTACGAGCTTTGGAGATCTCCAAATCCGCGGGCATCAAAGACACAATTCTACGTCGTCCTAAGCTTGTAATACACAGAATATCAGGTAATCACACCAACCGACTGCGCCATGTGCGTCTGAAATGCAAACCGTGCCTTTAAGGGAGGTTTTAGCTTTGAAACCAACGATTTTGAGTTCATGGCAAGAGCTTAAGATCGGGTTTGCAGTACCAACCTACCGTGAAGGAAACATGGGGAATCTCTTCGCAATAGACCGCCAGGGTCACATCGCAATGAATGGTTCCTATTGGGAGGTCAAACCTGAGACCAATTATGTAGGTTTCAACAATAACGGAATGGTGTTTATTGACAGCCTTGACGAGTGTGAACGGTCTAACAACATTAACGGGTGTCCACATGAGAAGGCAACAGTTCTACATTACGACAAAACGTGTTTTGGAGCCATATGGGACAGAAACGTATCGCAAATCCTTCCCAGTTGCGGGCTAAGGAAGGTACCATTTATCCCCAAGATCTTTCCGGTTCGAAAAAGAGTACCATTTCACAGAATCTGAGTCAGTGAACTTGGCTTGTGGAAACGGGAAACAGATCCGATACATGTTCAAAAGAGATGAGCTTGAAGTACCTGAAGGTTGCCAAGCTTCAGACGGAGACACTGGTCACTGAACTGCCCGAGGTCCGGCTACCTCCACATGGGCATGCCTATGAGGTGAGGGAGCACTTAGAATTCTTTGAAGGAGACGTTCTTCAAACAAGACTTCAGGCCCTCCTCCCCAAGAAGAATCTTAGGCCTGCCACAACCACGACTCATCAAAAGAACATATTAAATAATGTACTCACCATCCTCACGGTGATAGTGAGTAACGTGGCTTTGAGTCTGCTTCCAGGGCGGCTCTATCAACTGCACAGAGTGAACAAGGCATTAGCAGCCAATTAACAATGAGTAAATTGCTTAATGTGTAATTGGGAAAAAATCCTGAGATCTGGAGCAGATCTCCTGGGGGATTTGCTTGATGCAGCGCGTGTGCACATGTATGAATCTCTACGTACATCAAGTTAGTCGTGCTCTTTTACTTGTAGGGTGCAGAGATCCTACCCATAGTTTCACATTGTGAACACCACTGAACCAAACGATAGAGAAATATACTACTTTTAAGGCTTAAAACAGAATAGGGTCACCTCTAAAACTACAAGGCTGAGTGAACCTATTTCTCGCTGTTCTTTGGGTTCCCTCTACATGGACAGAGGTACGCGTACACCGTACATTAAAGCACGTCATAAGCTGCATGGACTGACGGCACATGTACAGGTGGAAGAAAGGACAATCTACCTTCGAACATCAGTTTTTCCTATTGTATTGCTCAAGGCCAAACTTAAGAAGCTTTTGACACCATTTAGCGTGATCAAACTGGTTTCCTGCTCTACTGCTAATTGGAGACACCTCTTCAACCTCTACATTGGTTAAATCGGTCGACTTCTCAACTACTGGGTGAGCCTGCTGTTCAAGCAACACCCAGGTCTTATTGACCCAAACAGTTAAAGCGTCAATGATTGAGTGGCTTATTGCCTAGGGAAGAATCCTTCCCAGCCAAGACCAAGTCCAAATATTGTCTAGCCTCTTTGCTGATTGTGTCCAATATGGCTTGTGATATGAACTTGACAAGCTGATCTAACCAATAAAAGATCAATGCAGTAATGCACAATAAAAGGTACCAATCAAATCACACTAACTATGAACTCGACACCTTAGACAATAATTCGAAACTAAATCTACTACATTACAACATCATAGAAAGAAAGAAAAAAACCATAAGGTTAAACAAAAACACAAATGAGAAATAAACTTATTAGGTTTTAAAGTAACTGCGTCTTACCAAAAAAGCCGTAAAAGACAAACCAAATTGAATGAATAAATGGCAATTCCCATTTATTCATCCACTCACTCACCCCTTGGGTACTGTGCACGTGTAGTGTTCATGGTGTTTGTGGTTTAACATAGGAAGTCACACTTTGGTCAGAAATCCTTGAGAGCTCGAAAAGACCTCTGATCTCGACGAGCTCAAAAACAGGAGTGATTGACTTAGTATCAAATTCCGGCTTTCACAAAAAAATTCGTACCATGCTGAATTATGACTCGCAAAATTTGGCTACAACAGGTTTTTTTTCTTGTATTTGATCTGGGTAGTTCATTTCCCCCATCCATAGACTGAACAGCCCTCTGCTTTGCTAAAACTACATAAAGCAGCATTTTGTCAAGACAATGTTTGTCATTCGCTCCTGTTACAGTGATCTTTTTATGAGTGGGTGCCATTTTTCTACATTTCCAGTTAAAGAGGGGACTTTTTGGCATTTTTTTATTATGAATTGTTCAATGCGCTACTCAGAAAAAGACTAGAAAATGGAGGTTCCGTGGGGCGTAGATTAACATAGCACGAAATCCTCAAACAGGCAGTCATGTAAAGAACGGACTCGGATTTCAGCAGTGTGGACTAGCAAGGCTGCGCCACAATCGCGGCAATTACTACCATGATTTTTTCACATTCAGTGCTTCCGTTAGGTGCTTCAGTGACAAAATTTTTCCCTATTTTACGACATCGTTTAGCCATTAGTTTAAGCCATATAAGTCCAACATTCATTTGCTAAAGATATCATAACACCACAAGTGACAAAACAAAACAAAAGTTTATACAAATGGCCAAATGTTGGCACCCATTTTTTTAAAGTGTGGTGTCACATCATTCAATAAAGGATCATAGGGCGCTCTAGCATGAGATTCCAAAGCTTTACAGTTCTCTTATCATTTAATCAAAAGTTTCTGCGGTCTTTTTTACCGCTCCTGTGAAAGAAATCTCCCAGCAGTTCAAGATGAAGCACTTATTTATTTTGCTCTATTTCATATTCAAATAATATCTCAACCACCAATGATTTAGAGTTGGTAGATCTGACTAGCCTTTGAGTATAAGGGTGATTATAAGTTTTGACGTTTTGATCAAAAACTTGTTTAAGTCTGAATTTAATCTTTTGTTTATTATCGCCGTGTACGGGTCATCACTTGTCACAAAAGTATCTGGCATGAAATGGGTGCGAGATTTCATCGTAATTCACGGCATATTTGGGTTGGTTTCCGATGGAAAAAAATAGTGGTCAGTGTCAAGAGTCTCCCCATTCATTTGGCGGCCCTTGGAAGGGTTTAAAGGAAGGTTATGAACTAAGGCAAACTGGAATCTAATTTTCCTTTACGAGTAATATCATCCTCATCGTAAACCTCTCTTTCCTAGGTTATTGGTTCCTGATTCGAATCATTTCAATTTGCAGGTATATATTTAGCCTTACCACACACCGCAAAAGCTTACCCCTTGCCAAATATGGGCCTACCAAGCATTCCAATCCCAGGGGAACCGGATGATTTGGTTTTGGCCATTTCTTACAATAATGGCATCTTTGGATGTAGTGGAGACAAAAAATGCTGGATTTGGCAGTTTGGTCAGTATGCTGAATATGACAAGGCCAAGCATATTGTTCCCAAATAGTCATCTCCTCACAGGATCAGATGAATGGACCAAGATTGCCCAACCAAAGGTCAATCATTTCCTAGGAAAGTTGGTTCTCCTTAGTGGTAAGCCTTTGCTGATAGGAGGTTGCAATCATGGAGGGAATGGTTGCAGGACTGAAGACGAAGTAGAAGTCTATGACTCAAGCCAAGATAAATGGTTTTCGAAGGCTCGGCTGCCCAAGTCCAAGCGAAGCTTCACTGCAACTGTGGTGGATGATGGAACGAAGGTTATCACCGCTGGAGGAATGAATGGCGGGTCCTTCATCAATGATGTCTACAGCTACACACTCGACACAAATGTTTGGAAGACCCTGAATTCTCTACCTAGTCGAGTGTGTTGTCAAATCGGGGGACTCGTGACCTTGCCAGACTTTCGATATGGAATTCTGCTCCTTGGTGGAGTTTTGAATGGACGTCTACGAGATTGGGCCTTCTTCTTGGACTTGATGACTTATAAATGGGAAGAAATGCAAGACTTTGAAATCACTGGAAAGTTGGTATATGCCGGAGAAATGTTTGCGTCCGGTTCCCAATTGTTTGTTGTTCCAAATTATGAAGATGGCATTAGGAAACAGTCTACTCGGATGCTTACTCGAAATATGACTGATAAAAATGCTGTTTGGATTGTTAATGATGATCTGCCCATGAGTTTGGGGAAAAATGCCCAAGTTGCTTTTGAGATAAAGGAATATCAGTATGAGTAATAACACTAACCATTGCGTTGAAAGACAACCTGGAAAAAGACGTTTAGTGAAAATCCATTTTAAAATAGGAGATAAGATTGAATGCTGTCCTCATACAATATTCCTAGTAAATGATTCGTAATAAACACGCGTTTCGTTTCTTACTTTCATATTCTATTCCATCTTTATTTGTTTGAGGGACGGTTTAATGCTTATAGGCATGCTGGGGCACGAAATTTGACCGTGTTTATGGCGTTGCGCTTTCGATCGTGTCTTTTTCACCTTTCAGCTTTAGCAGGACCTTGTTTTGTTCATGGCGACTCTTGAGCGTGTACAATCTTGCGAGTGAGAATATATATCGATCTCGGTCACTAACTATTACTAAATTATTACTTACTTGAAAGATACTTTCTCAACATGGTAATGAACCCATTTCTGGTCAAAAAGAAGTTTTGAGCATAGTTCAAGAACTGAAGGAGAGGGCTACGGCATAACCCCTGCAAAGACCACGTGAAATACTCGCTCAACTCGGAGAAATACATAAAACGGGTTTGTGCAAGTTGTCTGACCAATTTGTTAGAAAGAAACGTTTATGGGGTTTTGATCACTGATGGGGACCAAATAAATAATCACGGAGGTTGCAACTAGGGCTGCCAATTTACATTTTCCATGCCATATGACAGCATTGGTGGAATGTTGGAAACCCGTCAATTAGCCTCTACAAGTAACCCTTATTTTCCTCGCGTCAAACCAGGGTTGCTTTTTGCTCAGACTTAACATTTTACGCGGCGATATAATCGCCCGGCTGCTTCACTTTCCAAGTTTTTTGGCAACCTTGATTTTGAAAATTTATTTGATCCCATTAAAACTTTTGATGGGGCTCAAGTTGCAATTGTCATGTGGTGGAAATACTTATCTGAAACGCAGGGAACAATCTTTGGTTCAGGCTGACCTCCAGAGGTGTTGGAATTACCTTGATTTCATAAAGATGCAATCATATTGCCCACATTCCAACACATTGTTGGGAGATTGAAACGAAATTTGGAATGCCTCATCATCGTGTTGTAGTTTTAAGGTGAACGAAGAAATCCCTCTAGACCCTCGTTTTTAAATTTTGTGAAAAATATAACACAGAGTTTCTAAAGGCTCATTCACTTTGTGCCACTAAAATGAATACCACGATTAATAAACCACGATGAAACTTCCCTACTCTCTTTTGTAGTCACGAACAAAACAACGTCACGCTAAAGCTTGCAGAGGCGAAAAGAACACGATCAGAAGTGCAACGCTAAAAATACCAGGATCGAGTTTCATAGCGCCATTGCAACAATTCAGTCAGAGTTTTTGATAAACATTGGCTTTAACCATTTTTGTCGCCAATTCTTATGAAATTGCTGGGTTGCTAGAGAAGCATCAATTTCGTTGATTGGGTTCGAATAAACTGGAGCACAATGGTTGATTAGAATAATAATTAAAACGGACGACCTATTCACAGACCTATAAATTCTGACCAAGTTTTTTTTTTCCTCAAATGCCAAGCCTTGTTGTTCCGTTTTTCTCTGTAAAAATACTATGGAAAAAGCTTTTGGAAAAATATGTTTTTGAAAATAGTACCCATCATTATGTTTAATCATTTAGAAGAAATTAATTGGCATTACCTTTGAAATGGTGGTTTATCAATACAGTAGTTGGCAACCTTCGTTATATATTGATACAATGGTCATAAACATCTATTTGACGCTTGCTCTGTTGTTACTTGTTACAATTTCAAAGTTGGGTTTTGCTCTGAAAGAGTTCTTGTTACGACCCATGTTTTAAATTAGTGCCGATACATGTGATTTATTTTTTCAATAGAATAAATATATTCGCTTTATTTCATTACATATTTTTTTCAAATATAAGAATGGTCCATATTTTAAAAAAAACGAAGAAAAATTTAAAGTTTCATTTGTATTCTTTTTTGTTTGGGAGTCACAGGGCACATGTCGCCCATCCAAGGAAGCCAGCCATCACAAATTCATTTACAGTGTCCTGAGGATAGTTGTGAAACATACCCCATGCGGCATATTTAGATCGACAAAATTTAAATTTAGATTTTGATGATGGTTTGTCGTCTTAATAAGATTTGACTCAGTAAGGGTTAGCCTCTATATCCAGGCCATAGTTTTGATGTTTAAAACTTTTTTAAGTATGTTGAACGCCATTATTGTTCAGGTCAAAAGCAAAGTTCTGATCGAAATGACCTCACGCGTAATAAGAGACTCATACATTGCAAAGAACCAGGGAATCAGCCGCCAAGTTGTCAACGATATTAGAAAGAGGTTCAAAGCCTGAGAAATTCCAATTTCAGCAGTGCTCGATTGGAAGTTTACTGACGTTAATCAATCTGTTTACAATTAAATTTTGAACATGACATCCTTCGAAGTCCTCAAGGTTCAGAGATTTCAGAAACTTGTTCCGGTCAGATTCAGTGGTAAGAAAGAACACTTCGGTCAAGGGACCTTGGATTCAGAGACGCTAGAGGTTTGACAAGTGGCTCCACTTCAAAAATGTAAACGATCAGTAGAACTAAAAAGTTTCCAAACAGATTTTGAACTGATGCGCTGTATAAGAAAGAGTTCTATTACGACAAGGATCATTGAATAGTTTCTTTAAGGGACACTGCCAAACTTTACTTGACGACAAGCTGATTCTTGGATATGGCATTTCAGATTGTTGCTACTATTGTGTTACTTTCTAAATCCTTTCTGAACTCATTTTTCCATAAGATTAGATTGCTATAATATTTTATTAGATTATTCAGATTCACATTAACACATGTGTGCTTCCTGAGTCTATCAAGAAACAAATCCCTTCATACTTTACAATGAAATCTGTTGAACACGATAGTACTTTCTTTTTTGAAGTGCTTTAGTCCAACTCGAGACTGGCAGCATGTGAAAGACACTCTTAAACTTGTGGAATGAGTTGGTTGAATCCATGAAGGATCAAATTTGTCATAAATCATACAAAGCTTTGCCCTATTATGCGATGCAAACGTGCGTGCGACCTCTTTTTGGAAGCAACTGAGACTCCCTGTTGAGAAGGTTTCCAAACAAAGCCCATGTTCGCTGACAATTGGCAGCCTATCAGATCGGTTGAATTTGATGAAGTATACTCAACCTCGCGTATCTATGCCCAGAGCATCTATACTTCGGTCCAAGTCAACCTAAAAAGCATGAAAATGAGTAAGGAAGACGATGCTATTAACCCTGTGATTCGCCATTCTTGCCCCTCGACCTTCCTTAACCTCTCCCAATTATTCAAATCAGTCCAATGGTGGTCTTACAGACTTTACCTGTTAGCAATTTCAAGTCACTGTAGATCTATTACCTAAAGAGATATGATTTGAAAAGCAAAAGGGATTTCTGGGTCAATATGAATTGTAAGGGATCATGTCTCTAAGGGACGGAGTTATTTTATTTGCCTTCATTTTCTGAAACATAAGAGCCAATAACCTCTCCAAGAAAAACTGCGAAACAAATAACCAGGCTGCATCCCAATAAGATGAATGGCGGAGTCACATGACCCAAATGAATCGGTTCATTGGTAGGCTGATTACTCATGGATCCATGACTGTTCAAGGCGTTTTGCAATTCGTCCTTAAACCATTTATTTGTCAACCCTCCCGCTTGGAGTCTCATTAAAGGATCCGAGATCTGAGCTACGATTCGGCTTCCTTTTGGACCCAACCAAGATGTGGCACCAATATAAATGGAGTCCTTAAAGGCAAAACGATTAGCCTCCCTCATGGTGTTGGTTCTGGTGGAAATTAAAAACGCCCTGTTATCATCAATTTTGTCGTTCATATCCGGGGGAGTCGAGGAAAGTGGAAAGGCCGTCCCAAAGGGAGTTACGTTTTGATCGTAGATATCTTGATATATTTTCCGTGGAGAACTTATCAACGCAGTTTCCATCAGGGATTGCGAAAGAACATAGACTGGCAATTGAGAACTCCGCACTTCCTCGGGGGTATCAATGACACCGTTAAAAACGACCATGGTCATGGTGGCCAATAAAGTCGACTTGTAAGCCAAGGTCAAAAGCAACCCCATCCCTGTCCACAGGAAAAGAAAGCAGTAAATAGACATGAACCCATTGGATCGGTAAATGTTGTGAGAAAGGCTTGCTTGCAATAAAGGAGCGAGGGCTAGACAAAAAGCCTCATATGTATCGTCCAATATACCCTTGCCAGGACTCAGATTGACCTTGAAAAAGGCCAACATGATGAAAGAACCCAATAATGAAGTACATAAACCGAACCAAGTCCAATGGTCAAATGGCAAGATCAAAGCCTCGTATTCGCTTTTGGGTTTGGCCTTGGGTCCCACCAAGGCAAGATCATGCTCGGAAAGAACCGGGGCAAAATCGGCCATGTGGTAGCGTTCGTTGGTGAGGGTCAATTGACACAAGGCTAAATCTGCCACACCACTTTGAACCTGAAACCCAGAATAATTTTATTGGAAAGCAGTAGTTGATGCAAGGTCTCAACAAGTTCTGGATAGGGAAGTCAAAATCTTTGACCGAGGACGCCAAGCGATTCATTACGAAATAAGTAAGAGAGAGTTGTATGAAAATTTAGTTCTAGAGCCTTGGTATTGATTTGTCAAACTACACCTTTCTCTAGAATTTTCGCGATATGTCGAAAAATGTCTCCGGGAAGTTTATTTCGACGATTTTCCACATTATTTAACCTGGGTCGCACCTTCATACATCTGCTTACAAAGTCAGACGGAAATGCCAAAAATAACCCTTTCTTTTGGTCAAATTGCAGGAAAAAGGATTCGGATTCTATCAGAAAAAAAAATCTTAATCAAGCCAGAGTTTGACAACTCTAAAATCTTTGATCATGGTTGCCATTGGCTTAAAACAAAATGGTGATGGAACCAAAGGTAAATATGGTCAGTACCGTAATGAAATTTGTTTTAACAAAAAACATTATTAAATGTATAGGGGCACTATTCACATCAGGGACCCTAGAGGAACAAGTTTGCTCGATGGGTAGTTGACAAATTCTTTTGGAGTTCGTAAAAGTACGTGTTTACTTGTTTATATGCTATTGAACATATTTTGAATACTTTTTAAGATACTTTTTTGTTCTCCTCCTTTTGGATAGGATCAGGGAGAATAGTGCCCTTAGCTTCGATGATTAGAAGAAGATTGAGGGTATGAAGAAATACTGATAGTTCCCGTCCAAGATGACTGGCTCATAACCTCCTCCGTGAATAGAGTCAGCCTACCGTCGGTTGTTTTGAAGCCTTTCACAAAAGCAATGGCACTTCTTTTTCTCTCATACTAATCCCATGCTTCTTTTGGGACCATCCCATTGTCCTTGAAAGTAGAGTTGATCCGGAATGCTATCTAAGAATGTGTCCAAGTCTGACTAGAAAGAAGCTATCGGATCAAAAACGCATACGTATTCCCTAAGAATATTAGGGGGCAGCAAATTGAACAATGAAAAGGCCCTAGAGAGAAGAGAAGTGGACCTCATTGTTCGAACTGGCTTAGATTTACGTTGACTTAAAGGTGCTCTCAAAACGCACGTTAAGCCCCTACGGTCACTAAATTGACCCTAAATCCTTGGTTGGGACAAAGCTCATGGCTGCTTTTGAAGACATACATCATCTCTCAATCTATAGCTTCACGTTTTTATCCTCATTTCCCTTTTCAACCCTTAATGAATTTAATTCAAATTTAATTGTAAACTGGGCAACCTCTCAATCTACCTCTTTAGTTTTAGTTTTACTTTGTTGACGAGGAGGAAGATTTCCCTTTGCCTTGTCACGAGGGCATGTAAATCAACTAAAGCATCGTATGACAAGCCACACCCTCATTCAAAAGACTTATTCTATGTCCTGTCATGTTGCGACGGACTTGAAAATAAGCACGCCTACTTCTTTGTACACATGGTAATGCTCCTATAGACCATAAATCAAGCTTTCTAAGACTTATTCTCAACAACGCAAGTCTCCTTATGGCATAACAATCTACAAGTTTACTAAGTCTCATGTCTTGTTCTTGTTGTAGTTGATTCGAGCAATAAATATGTGACTTAGAGCACCCAGGTTCCTTTTGGGTCCCTGACATTTCGGACCAACACTTACATCGGGTAAAATGCCCATCAATGATCCATTTTTCAAGACTCTCCCATTGACACTCAAAGCGGGCGGTAGAAGCATGTACGAAAATTGCAAATTCTTGGATAAAACATTAAATAAGGTGACATCCGTTCCTGTCAGGCCCGAGGAAGTATAGAAATGATTGGGCCAATTGTTGAAGGTTGTAACATGTAAAAACCGAGATCCAATTGAAGGTGGTGGAAAGGTCTGGCCATTGACAACCAAGTCGAAACTTCTATGAATATCATCCAAGAGTTTTATCCGATCCTTGTCCAATTCCGTGCGAACTTCCACACGAGGCTTTGAAGAGATTCGAAGAGCCTGAAATGCTTGTAAGAACCCGTTTAGTTCCACTGGACGGGATTCAAAGACTGTTCCATGGATGCAAGGTACCCCAAGAGCTTGCAGACTTCGAGGTGAAAATAGGTTGTGATCCATGACAATCATTGGCCCTGTGGATAACTCGATATGAGCCAAATCGTTCAATGAGGATATTTTAACCAAGTGCAGGCAAACGTTATTGGCCGATACAGAAGTAACAAGTGCGAAGAAGATCAGACCCAACATTCTTTTCACTATGAATGTATCAGTCTATTAGATTCACGGGATGATCAATTTGGCCTTTTATGCTATATTAAAGAATTAATAATTCTGTCAAATAAGCAATATTCTCTTTCTCTTTGATAACAAAATGTCATCTTAGCAATAGGGCAACACCAGTTTGGTTCAGATTTAAAAAAATTGACATTTCAGATATTGGTTTGCAAGAGTGTTTTTCAATGTCTCATTATGTTTCTTGTACGTGTATACTTCTTGCATTGTTTACATATAACGGATGGTTGGTTCCAACTGAGGGGCCATATTTCATCACCAAGACTCTTTTACTAAGTTATTGACAAAGATCATGCAAGGGATACAACTAACAAAGCTTCAGTTTATATATACATGATGGAAGTTCACCTTCATAAGTTCATTCTATAATATTCAATTATAGTTAATATGTTCATTGGCATGCACAAGGTCTGCCAACTCTAATGCATTGCTGGACCAAATGTCATATGATGATCAAAGAAATAAAATCAAGATAGGCGAAATATCGCCTTTTATTTCAACACTATTGGGGATTACATGTAACATTTAGAAAAGCCCGTGAAAAACAAACAAAATCAAAAGAGTGCAAAAAGTCACTCAAGGACCAGCATTTGGAACTGGTGATGGGATCTTTTTTTTTGCACAGAAATAAATAAGGTCAAACTGCCCTAACCTTTTGATAATCAACGGCCAATGTGGATCTTTGAACTTCGCCAGACCGACCTTTTTAGCCGGCCTTACTCTAGAGCACGCCGGCTTTTAAGTAATGGTCGACCCTAACTCGAGAACATGATGATCTGAAGATAAGTAGGTGTCACATGGACATACTGGATCAGATCAGGGTCATTAGAAAAGACCAAGTCCAGAATGCTTCTCGTTCTGGTGGCCTCATATTAATATTCAACAAGTAGCTCCAAATGTTGTTACGAAGGGACTTTTGCATTTGTGTGGTTCACTGTTGATTCAACCCCCGACGATGAAATTGGCAAGAAAAGGTTCTAAATGTGTTAGTTAGTTGGAAAGTGTTGACTAGGTTTAACGAAGACGACGGTTTCTATTTAAGCATAGAAACACATCAAGATTATTTGTTTTCTACTTTTATTTCAAATAATGAATACAACGATCAACCCTTGTTCATGAACGCGTTCAGTTGGCAAGCCCAATAAAATTCATTTGTAGATGTCAAGGAAAACTGTCCACGGGCGAGAAAAGTGTTCAATCAATAGCTTCTGATAAGGTAATCCTTAATATCATCGGTTATATGATATCTAAAAGTGAGGCAGACTGAGAATACAACTAGGCAATTAGCAGACTTTTCTGACTCAAGAGAAGTAACAACATTTTCAGCTGATTTGTGATTGATAACTTGATCCTTATTCAACTTGAAGGGCTGAATTGTTCCAACGATTGAGTTAGGTTACATAACTGACGCTGGCATCCAGAATATGGTGTTCAATCACAACGATACAGTCATGTAATCAAACATATACCGAAATCCGACGAAGACAAAATAGAAGCACTAGGAAGGCAGGAATCTTGTCTGACACAAAAGTGCAATCCAAGTATCAATTAGTATCTTCATTAGCCAACATAACAAACGGGGTCACCTAAACTGGCTCATTACTCTAAGTCAGATGGAAGCAAACGAGGTGCTCACAACAAAGCCAACCAAAATAAGGGCAAAATAAGGGCAAAATAAGGGCAAAATCAGGGCAATACCTATTTGAATCATGTGAGTGCCTGCCAAGGCGGTAATCTTTACACGGATGGTGCAGGATTTCATTCCTTCTAGCGGTTAACATAGCCCATAGAAACCCAAAGCATATTCTTCTACTATCTTCAATTTTCCACAAAATTTACCTTCGCATCAATCTTTATGAATATTTGTTTTTGATTTTCTTAGGTTTACACGCACATCAATAAGGTACCTTATTTGCAACGTCACACGGCCCAAAGAAAACGGGGAGAGGCACGGTAGATTGCTAAATAAACTGCTCTTGCCTGGCCTTGAACACAATTTCTTTTCCAGACATTATGTGACCCGGGTCCTTAATTATAAATAAGATTTTGATTGAATTAGCCAAAAACAACACCGAGGCATCATAATTTAATACAGAGGAATCTGCCTAATCAGGCCTTTATTTGGCAGAGGCTGCCTTACAAAGCGCCCTCTGAAGTGCCAAACATAAACCACATTTCGTGCAACGTACGGAGGCTATGCCAATCTCGCCACCGTCACCTTAAACGGTCGCGTCAAACTTGACTTTCACTTGACTTTTTCATAATTCATTTTCGAAATTCTGCATTGTGTCAAAAAGAAACTAGCAAAATAACCGCCGCTTGGATAACGTGACCGACAATAATAGGGAAAGTTTCGATCATCATGCCGTTTTGTCGTCGCCTTTAAAAGAACGTATTGGGTTTATTAATGTATATGGCAAAAGCTTCAGTAGCATTTGCATAACCTCATAACTAACAACGGGAGTTATGTAGATGGCAAATTCAATGCCATCATTGTAACGCCCGTTGCCTCATTTTGTAGTACCGTTGACAACCTGTGTTGATATCCGTCAAAAAATAATATTTGCAACTGATTGCGCTAATTCATTTGACTTATCCGATTAAAACCAAAAAGTGCATGGTAATTCACGATGGCATCAAACCTCAAATTCAAAGCACCCACCTATTCCATCGTGACGGAAAAACTTACATTTGAGCTAAAAGCAACCCTGCTTTGGCGGAAGAAAATCAAGGTTATTTTTGAAGCTACTGAACGGATTTCGGACAAACATTTTCACTGTCCCAGTCGCAACCTTCCGTGATTATGAATTAGATCAGTAATTAGATATCCATATTCTAGCAAATTTTACTTGTTGTACAAAATTTTGTACAAAATTGTACAAAAATTGCCTGCTCTACATGTAATGTCTCACCAATCAATCTATTCTCATTCTTTATGCGTTAAACAACTCCAACTCTTGGTTTAAAACCGTCTCGAATACGTACTCCCACGTTCATATACGTAAGGTATGTTCTAAATGAAACAAGATCATAGGAGAAAGAGTTGACTTTTGACAAAACATGTGAGATGCAGGTAGCATATTTGTATTTATTCCATATGTTCAGATATACAACATTCTCAATTGATTAGAAGTGAAAACTTTACCAGAAAGTCCCTCAAGTAAAATCGAGGAATATGCAATATTGGATTTTTTTTTTCTTTTTTTTCAGTCTTGGTCGACCAATGCAATCACGAATTAGAAGTGAACGAACAATCTTCTGGAATGTTGGTACACGTTTCACATCTGAGGGGATGCTACATTTTCCACACAATTGGTTGTCGAGGACATGGGAATGCTACCAAAGCTTCTGCCGGATACATAAATAAACCCAATACGGCCTTTTAAAGGCCACGTCATTCATCCTGAGTAGTTCCGTCGTTTTGTTAAAATGATAATGAGAATATAGATAAGGTTAGGGAAACAATGCTAATGGACGACTTTTATTTTAGAGTAAAATAAATAGGTGGATAATTCCTTCCAATTGAAAGCAGGCAAGGAGATCTCTTCCGGCAGAGCCTAAGTCCATCTTGATGTGCAATGCAATGGGCGCCGTGCAGTACAAGAAATGTCCGTCTCCTCAAAGGAGACCTCGCACGTCTTCCCACCAGGTCCCAGAAAGTAAATTACTCCGACAAACGATATTTGCTACACGTGCCTCTCACACCAAGGAAATAAGGATTATATTGCTCCGCTGTGTAAGAAGTGTAAGGGAGCCCACCATATTTTACTACATATGGGCTAATATAGCCCCCTTACGTTGCACGAAATGGGATTTACGTTTTGCACATCAGAGGGCGCTTTGTGAGTCAGCCTCTACCAAATAAAGGCTCGATTGGGCCAATACTTATTATTGAATTATAACACGTTTGTGTTGTTCTTGGCTAATTCTATAAAAATCTTATTTCTAATTAGTGCCCCGGGGCACATAATGTCCGGAAAAGAAATTGTGTTCAAGGCAAGGCAAGAGCGGTTTACTGAGCAATCTACCGTGCGTTTTCCCGTTTTCTTTGGGCCGTGTGCCGTTGCAATTTCGTTGCAATTTCGTTGAAAATTTCTTCCCTGTGAACCGGAACGACACAAACAGGACGAAGCTGGAATATTCCTCAATTGGGACACCTATCATAAGATGGCAGGCCGAGCGAGAGAGGTGCTATCTGACTTCGTAACAAACAAAACAAAAACAGGACGCCAACTAACCCCATGCATCAATGCAACAACCAGTGGAGTCACAAAAACCAGAACCACCATCAACATTAGTCTCCAACACCGTAAACAGACAAAACAGTAAAAATGGAGATCCCAAAAACACCGGAATCCGTTCTACCGGTGTTAAGCTAAAGATAAATTTGATCCACAAACCTTTTGCGATTCTTTCCTCTCGTTTATTTTCGTTTTTTTTGTGAGAACCGTGGATCCATGGAACTCTCTTCCCCTGTTGGCTCCTCTCAATTGAACTGTCTCGTCCTTCAAAACCGGAAAAACTGAATAGGCTTTACGGGCACTTCCTTATTTTCGCCTTATAATCGTTTTGTACGTTTAACTCTTGTTATGCCACAATTGGTTTGATGTCTGTATGCTTTTCTCTTTTAGTTGTACATCCTTCCTTTTCATTTTGTGACCAAGGCGCCAAGCGTTTTTTTTCCTTCCTACGATCATTTTCCTCCCTTCAGCTTTATGAGTGGCCTGTACAATATAGGTACAATAAGAAAATCCCAACAGGTGTTAGTCTAAGCGTATTCCACTATACAATAAGTTGTTGCTCATAATAAACACTCTTAGTCTCTTGCATTTGAGACCTTTAAAGATTCATACAATTTCTGATTGACATGAATCTTTAAAGTGTTTGTTAGTGATAGGTCGAGTCTGGCAAATGTCGGTGTCGTGCGTGTCCCTTGATTATCTGTTTTTTTTGCAAGAGTCTCCAAGTCTCTCTGGCTCTCTTACGTGGTCAAATAATGGCAGAGTAAAAGCTTGTTCTCTTACGAGCTTTAAATCAAAAAACAATATTTTTCCGCACTCGAGCCCGGCAAATTTCTTCAAAATCGAATAAAAGACTCAACTGTTCTCGAACTCTTGTTATATTCACCCTAACCCTAATCTTAAGTGCATAATTTACAAATTTGAAGGGTCTCTTTTGTAAGAGGACCTACTTCGCGGTATTTTGAACGTTGACGAATGATTCAAAATAGGATTTTGCAATATAGCAAGAAAGGGAAAACGAACTTTTAAAGGGAACCCCATGGCGTTACTTTGCACTGTCATATTCATAACACCTTAAGGCAATGTTTACACTCATTTTGTGCCGAATTTCTTGGTGTTATTTCTCAAATCTCGTGGAAAACTTGCGAAACCAAATTGAGCGCAACTAATCTCATTAATTATATCAAACCCCCTCGAATAAGGTAAACAAGGCTTCTAGGTATAATTTTTTACAGACAACTTTATAGATTTACAAACCTATCAACAGGAAAAAGCTTGGCTTCCCACTGGTCTTTTGCATCAACTTATACGATCCCCTAGCAAAATGTATTCATAAAGAACTTGTAAATAAAATCGGTGCGTTCAATATCTTTGCTCAAGGCATTTACGCTTGCAAATATTTCACGCTTCTTTAGTCAATGGGGTACTGTTTGTTCAATACACCAGATATGTGGATGTGGATCCTAGTTGGTGTCTTGGGGACATCCCAATGTCAAACTTGTCTTACGGCACAACCTATACATTATCGAACTACAAGTATTAGTTCATCCACTGTTACCAAGACCAAGATTGGAGAATTCGCCTTAAAAACCAGGTATACCAATCAAAATGGTTGAGATATGAAACGTCCACAAGGAACTGACTGATTCCGTTCCAGTTCTCGTATTGAATGTGCAGCGCTTTGCGTCCACTTCAAGACTTGCTCCCGATTTCTGAGCGAAAGCAAAACGTGCCATCTCCTAGAACATTGGCCATTTTTGGCGGATGCATCCACCAATGGTTCTCTGGTGACTGTTCACGAGTTGATAACGGAAGGTAATACAAATGGAAGTTAATGCATGGATTATCCCTTTGGCTAACATCAGCTAGAAAAGTTCGAAGTTCTAAAGTATGGCTCAAGAATTCACCCACTTGAAATGGGATGGACAAACATGATGATATAGGCTTTGTTAGCTCTGGCTAATTTTGTATTTATAAGAGTCAAACAACTTCTTGCCAAACCATTAGCCTATGACGGGTTGCCGGAAATGTACATCGCTTGGAAGCTTAGAAGTCAAACCATGATCGAAATTATCAGAATAACCATCAGTGACTCCGGAATTATTGGTAAAGTGGGTGGTTGGTAGGGAGAAATCGAAATGGAAGAGGCGTGAGTAGTTATTTCCGGCCTATTGATCATATTAGATCAACCAACGCTTGATGGTCATGATGGTTGGTTTGCATGGCCATGATGGGAGCACAAACCGAGGTCATTGATGCTAAAAGAAACGTTCCGGTTCGAAATACATCACTAGACGTCGAAAAAAAGAGTTCAGAACTTTTTGAGCCAAATTCTCATTGCTTTCTCTTTTTTTGCCTTTTTTGCCTCTTTTCTTACAACTACATTTTTTGCCCGTTTCTTGTCATTTGGATCCGTATTTCCTTCCTTCTGAACGCGGTTTCCTTATTTGAGACCCTTTTATTTTATGGTATGACGCATTATTAGAACTAGGATGTGGTGCTTGATTTAGGTATTCATTGGCTTTACTAACCCACGGACTTCTAGAAATATGGACTGCAAACAAGCTTCCCGCCATTCGGGCTGCTCTTGGTCATAGCCGCTATGAGCTACTTTTCGAATTAATGCAATAAAATAAGAAACGGAGACCGCTTCAATCAAATTTAGGTCATTCTTACACTATTTACTTGTAAAGTGGATTGTTTCAGAGTTATTGTCCAAAGCTTATGTAGCTGACCAAGAGCAGGACGGAAATTCAGATTTTCTGTATTATTTAGTACATAGCTTTGACCATACTCCTGACATCCCTAAGCATAGCTTTGGGCTCAAATTTAGCCTAATTGATCTATTTTATAAGATTTTCTGGTCCTGTGAGGTGCTTATCTGGAATAAGATGAACAGTTTAGGAGAAACGAAATTTTAGCTTCCGTTCGCACTCCACATCTCACGAAGTCCGTGACCTAACCGCTGCAAAGATTGTAATTCACAATACCATTAGAATGAAAGATTATGATTCGTCAAATTGTTGTAACTTTAAACTTTATACAATTTTTGATCTACTAATAAAGTTGAAAAAAATCAACTCCCATTTTTTTCGGTTTAGGAAAGGCTTTAAAAAGAGAGCTGCAGTTGAGCAGGATCTGCTGTCATGGATTTGATCCGACCTAAAATCAATTTGTGAACAAAAGCACCCTCAGCAGCATAAACACTAGGCCCCCGAAGAGATTAAATTGTTAAGATGACTTACATATGAATTGAAAACGTTTCGTAATCTACGGCAGTGTAAGAAATAATGTCAATTTCTTAAAAACTCAATGGATAATCTATTAAATATAATTTGTTACTAAGATTTTGTAAGTGATGAAAATGCAGTATGGAGGCTTAAAAAGCTAAAGCCGAACCTTCATTGCAATAACTCTTTTTGCATTATGGCACCTTGTTTTGGCGTATTTACTTTCTTGAGCATTCTTACAACTTCTTTTGGCACTTTTCTCCATTTTTCTTCAAATTGGTCAGGTAATTCTTGGTAGCGGTGAAAAAAGTCGGTGAAAAACCAAACCAAAAAACATGACAAGAACGAAAATTGGACGGCTATTGTCCGAATGTTTTGAGGTGGCTAGGTAACTAATTAGGTAATAAACAACAACCTGAAGTGATAAATAATAATGCAACCTATTTTTTGACCTTAACTTACGGAGTGCGACAGGGCAGTACTTCAGAACCTTTCTTATTTCTAATATACATAAATGATCTTCTCAGAGCAATGGAGCTAAAATTAGCAATATTTGCCGGCGATACTACAATCCAGCACTTCAGCAACGATTTTAATGAATTGAAATACGAAACTAATCGAGCATCGGGAAAAGTTTTGATGTGGCTAAGTGCAAACAAACAAGTCCTGAATGCTAAAAAGACGAATCTCATTCTATTTTGCCCTCGAAATGAATTTTTTTATAATTTTGACTTTATTTTACGTTGAACGTAAAACATATCCGACAAATCGGATTTATTTTAGCACCAAGACACTTCGATTTTTAGGCATTGACATTGACGACCACTCAAACTGACGTGGTGTAGTGGTTAGCACAATTTCCTAGCATGACGTCTCCAGATCCGATTTTCCTCCCCGACCTTTCTCAAGAAAACTGTTAGACGCTTGCCACACCCACAGACGGAGAACCAATCTGATATGGACCATGACACTGCCTATCGGAACTATTGTGTCCGACAATGTGATGACTAGCTTCGCTGGCCGGGCGGGGTTCATCCCTCTGACCCTGGCACCCAAATTACAAACGGGAAGGAGCGCATTGTTTTATTCAGCAACTCAGTCAAAAAAAACACGTTCCCCCTGTTTTGGCGAAAAAAGCCATTCCAACAAAACTCAAAAATACTTTGTTCAGCGCTAAAGTCAAAAGTCTGCTTGAGTATGATACTGAGTTCATGGGGCACAATGGTAAAAATACCCTTTAAATTTTGATGGAAATTCCCAAGCCCATCTTGGCATTTTTCTCCCTCAGAAAATCATGGGGAACAATTTTTATTTTTTTGGTTTATGAAATTCTAGCCCACATAAAAAACTTACATACCTAAAAACATTATAAAAACTAAAATTTTCAAAAACCTACTCAATGCAAGTTGGAAAAACATCTAACTAGCTCTTGAATATAAATTATGATATCATCTGTTTCACCGCTTCTTATTTACATGGAATTTAGTGGCTCAAATTTCATCGTTCTTAACCCCAAAATGCCCCGGTTATATGTTAATTCAATTTCCGAAAGAATTAATATCGATTTTCAACATCACAAATACAAAAGAATATTTTTCCTCTTCTTACATAGTCTCACAATAGCTAAAAATGCTATATGATAAACTTAAAACACACTAAAAGTGTAATCTTTGAAAATGTGTTTTACAATCATCATGTGTACACTTACTTTTGCATTCACTTGAATTTTGAATACGGTACATACAACAGACAATGTTATAGATTTTGAGTTTCTTGAAGACTTTGTTGAAACTGATTGAAAATAGCTTCTTTAAGGCTTCATTGATATTTGTGAAATTTTCAGTGACCACTCAACTAAAAGTACCTTGGACGCTTTAAAAACAGAATTTTCAAAAATCTGCTTTTTGAGGGTTTTAGATATGGTTGTACAAGGTTTTAACTTAATTTGAAATTATGCAAGAAACAGAAAAATAATCTTTCATTTTTGCGATATTGAAAATCGATATTATATCTTTGGGAAATTGAATTAACATATAACCGGGGCATTTTGGGGCTAAAAACGATGAAATTTGGACCACTAAATCCGATGTAACTAAGTAGCGGTGAAATAGATGATATCGTAAATTACATTCAAGAGCTAAATAAGTGTGCTTCTTATTTACATTGAGTAGGTTTTTGAAAATCTTAGGTTTTNCGTACATAGGGCATTTGCCGACATTAACTTGAAAATTATGTACTGGTCTGAACGTTTTTTCCTTCTAGCCCAGAGTATGACCCAAAAAGGATTCTAATTGTGTTTGATTCTGAAAAAATATTGTGTTGTAGTAACATTTTTGCGCAAAATTATTGACTGGAACATCTGAAACTTTGACCTTGAAAATGACGATTTCCGTTCAGTTTGAATTTCCCGCCTCTATCGCCTTTTCACTTTGGCTGGGTTTGCTTACTCCTTTGACTTTGCCTATCCGCACTTTCAATCAGTGACAAACATTGCTAACATTTTGCTTGCATTTTGTGGCGCGAGGCCGCTGAATCCTAAATTGGACCAAACAATCTAAACTGTAGGGCTCTTTGAAATGAGTTTGATCAAGTTTGTGTCGTTGTATTCAAATTAGGTTTATTTTGTGTCAATCCCTAATAAAACTATGTTTGCGCCATCATCTGGCTTTGATTTAATGCAATAAATCCTGGCTCTTTTTAAAAGCATCTCCTAATTTAAAAGAATACGCTTGTAAATTATTTCCCATTCCCATTTTCTGTTTTATTGTTTTTTTGGTATTGAAATACAATAACATAACTCAACGATGGAGTTGTTTGGGGTTTCTATTTTGTACAGTATTTCATGTTTGTATTATTGACCTATCTAGGTACACACTGGCAGTTATGAGCGTGTTTTGGCCTTTATACTTGCGCTTTTTATACTTCTATTGATACAAGTTAGATTGGAATGCCGAATACAGGGTAATATCAATATTTAGAATATCAAGTTTATCGCGTGAAAGAGTCAATACCTTTGATCCCTATCTAGTTCTACGCTCTCACGTCACTAATGATATAAATGGACTGTATTTTAATCTTAGGTTTTAATTCCTTTTTGGCACACTTCTTTTCTTCTTGTTCTTGCTCGTCTTTTCTACTCCCTGCTTTTTTTTCTGCCTCTCCTTCTGATTGGTCATAAACCAAAGGAAGGAAATTTTGAATGGAAGAAGGCACGACAAGTAAAAATAAACATAAAAATATAGATTCTCGTTCATCCACTATCTGGCAATAATTGGATTTAAGAATATATAGAAAATAACATGTGACGTTTCATCACCTTAAATTTGTCACTATGTGAAGCAAGGATAATTTTGTACAGGTCTCACAATAAAGCTATCATTCTTCCTACAAAAAAAGAATCCTTTTTCTTGCTTTCCAGTAACTCCTACTTAATTTTTGGGCAACCCCGAAATTCAATCGTTTTCCTTTGCTGAAACCAAAATATTCCCTTTCAGAATGGTCCCAATTGATGGTACTTGGAGGGTTCATTGATAATTTGGGAGCAACCAACGAAGTGGAGGTGCTTGATATGAAAACCATGAGACAATGCCCCCAAACACCTTTTTTACCACAGGGCCGATACGGCGGGGCAAGTTATCTCCTGGAGGGACAACTAAACTATGCACTTGGACGATCAAATGATCACAACTTTAGCGATACTTTGCAATTCGATCAAAGCTCCCGGACATGGAGCAAAGTCAATTTAACACCCTTAATCTCGCTCTACACTGCTGTGGTCCAAATAAGTCCATCTTGGGTCATTTTGATTGGCGGACTGGAAACATCAGCCACAACCATTATTCACGCCGATGGTTCGACCATCCCGGGACCAAATTTACCTTTCCAGATGATGAGACATTGCGCTGTTGGTCTGGATGAAGAGCATATCTTCATCGCCGGAGGATTCAAAAACGGCATCAGTCCATCAAAAGAGACTTTTGTACTCAAGTGGTCCGAACAGATTTGGGTTCCGCAATCTCCTATGACGAGTGCTCAATCTTCGGTGACATGTGACACTTTTTTGGACAAGGATAATCACTTGAGCATTCTGGTTGGTCAGGAATCATTTGAGATCTTTACTTGGACAACCCGGACTTGGCGGGCTGGGCCGGATATGTTGCTTGATTGTACGTGGAGCCAACTAATCCGATTTGATGGGATGCTTTATCTTTTTGGCGGCAAGAGAGTGGATAACTCAATCAGAAACACAGACATCTACTCATTTGACCCAATCCAAGAAAAATGGAACAAAACTGTGGTGGAATTAAAAACTGGACGAACCAGTTTTGGCCTAATCAGGATTCCAGCTGGATTGGTTGAATGTTGAAATTTCGGTTTTTAAGGATACTCTGGTTAGAGGATATGGGAGATGTAGCTTCATTGGCGCCAATTTGTACCCATTGCGTTCATATCATTGCTTTCCTTCTAATTGTCAACATAATGATCAATATAATATAAAACCTTTAGTTCATTTTGAGCCAATGACTGGTTTATATTTGGATAAGCTCTCTTACTAGCAAACAAGCGTACCGATAAATGCCAGTGATGCCAAATTGGCGTTTCAATCTAGTTTTAATGAAGCTGACGTTTCCTCATCACAGTGGTAAAAGTAGCATTTAAAGTTTTGGTGGAAATTCCCAAACACGTCTTGGCATTTTTCTATCTCAGAAAATCATAGGGATTAACTTTGATTTTATGGTTTTATGGTTTTCTAGCCCTCAGAGTATACCTAAGTGCATGAAAACATTATATAAACCTACTCAATGAAAATCGGGAGCATACTTGGGTAGTACTTGATTCGAAGTTATGATATCATCTATTTCACCGGTACTTAGTTACATGGTAATTAATGGTCCATATTTTCTCGTTTTTAGCCTCAAAATGCCCGGGTTGTTTGTTTCTTCGGAGTCAGATGACAGCCTCCCGCTCGGCCTGCCATCTGACGATGGGAGTTCCAATTAAGGGATATTCCCGCTCCGTTGTCGCAATCAAACGTGCAACATTAATAGGACATGCTCACGGGGGTCTTTGTTTACCCCTTTGCGCTTGAGCGCCCCCTTTTGACTTACGTAGGGATGTGTCGAGGTTTTGGCTATGGCATGAGTCAATAACAATAGCGTCGAAATAAGCGGAGCTGCTACACACAAAAAAACAAGGGAAAGAGATGTAGAAGCGATAAAAAGGTAAAACTTTAAGCTCGCTTTGAGGCAGAAGTTCAATTGTTGGTTGAAAAAGCGGTTGCATTTTTACGTTTGGCACATCCCTACATATCCGAAAGATGGCGCTTGGGCGCAAAGGGGTACAAAAAACCAAACAAACTGAGGCTGCGATCGTATCCTATTATCACTTCACCCTCGGGAATGATCGCAGGTTAGCTCCCCCTGGTTTCAAACATTAGAACGCGGCCTTGACGTGCGCCATTGAGTAGTACATTGGATCTGTACAAATATCTGGTGGAGGGGGTGTCAGGGTGCCTTATCTTGTCAGCTTCACGGTTTTCATATTTTCGTGCCAATATTTTACGTCCCATAAGCTCACATAAAAAATTAACATCCATAAAAACATTACATATAGTATTAAGCAACCCTACGAGACCAGCCTCTATTCCTCAGCAGTGGTGTAGACATTAGGATAATCCTCTTGAGAGTTTCCGGCTCACGCATTCCGAAACCAGTTTGTAATGTCGAGGAGAATTTTCATAGAAATATTCGACACGATATCAGCCCATTTGGAGCGCCCGAGAAGCAGCAGCAACCCCCAAATTCTACCATCTTTGATTCGGTTTGTGCATTAATGGATTTCTTGACGACAAATTGTTCCCACTGGTTGTTGCGAGTCAGTACTTGCCCGAACATGCCAACAAAGCATGGATGCATTTGCCATCCAAAACCGAGCCCCTCACCACTGGGCTGGCAAGGTTAGTGTCCAAAAGTGTTGGGAACCTGACCTTTCCGGAGGTGGTGTCCAAACACAAGTTGTCCTTCCCGATCAAGGACTTACTAACACCTTATTGGCCTTGGCCTGATATCCCTTCAGAGTATTGACGGTCTTCGCTCATCTGCTTGCCAAATGCCATCAACAATGGGAGCTGACAAAAGATTTGTTCAATCTGACCCACCCACTTTACTCTTATAACGAAGATTTTGATAATTTATATCTACCCACCTGTATATGTACTATCTGTTGTTCGATGCAGCGCGTGTGCAAATGTATGAATCTCTCCGTACTTCAACTCAGTCATGCTCTGTTACTCGAAGAGTGCAGAGATCCTACCAATAATTTCACGTTGTGAACACCCCTGAACCACACGATTGCGAAAATATACTACTTTTAAGGCTTAAAACAGCGACTCTTTTATAGTCTGATTAAATGGTGCATCGTCCGAGAAGAGCAAGATTTTGGGCTCGCTTTGAATACCTTTGTCGAAAGCTCTCTAAACCCATTACGCTCAAAAGAAGGGGGACAAAATTTTGTGTACGGAGTGGAACTTACAAAATGGGTCTCAAAATTCCGGGAAGTTCTCCTAGGGGTATCGAATGAAAATGGAGGAGAACTGAAACCAATTAAAATGTCTAGTGGAATGGACATTCAATTGGATAAATCAGAGGAGAGTCCATCCAGTGAAGGCATGACCTCCACTTTGGGAGTGCAATGGTACCCTTCAACAGACAACCTCATGTATCATGGCTATGAACAGGTCCTAAATTTACAGGTTAACACAAAGCGAGAACTCAGCTCCAATATCGCAAAGCTGTTTGACCCTATGGGATACTTGTCACCATATACGCTGAGGGCCAAATTACTTCTACAGGAGTGTTGGCAAAACAAGGAGCTTGATTGGAACACACACCTTCGAGTTAATATTACCTCTGCATGGTCCGAGTGGCGTGCGGAATTATCACAACTTGAGAAGATAAAAATTCCTCGTTGCATGATTCTACAACCCAAAAGGGAACCAATCCTGTCAATCCATCTTTCACTGACAGTTCATGAAAGGCCATGGGAACGGCAGTATACATTAGGATGGTATACCCAGAGGGCCTTATCAGTTGTCTACTGGTGATGGCAAAAACCGAAGTTGTCCCAATGAAAATGATTGTGGACATAGAGAACCTTGAGAAAAGGACTAGCTCAATCGCCAGATTGGAGCTAAAGGCAGGTGTCATGGGCGTGAAGCTGGCAACTCACGTCGCAGACGCTCTGCAGCTGCCAACAAAGAGCATTACCTACCACACAGACTCGCTTACGGTCATGCAGTGGCTGAGGCAACCCGCCGGAGTGTGGAAAGTCTGGGTGGCCAACCGGGCAAAGTTCATTCAAGAACGCTCGGACCCCAGTATCCAATGGAGACATTGTCCTGGGGTGTATAACATAAGTGATCGAGCAGCAAGAGGATACAGGATCAAGGAATTGGACCATGAGTGGTTTTCAGGGCCTCAATTTCTGTACCTACCAATCAGTGAGTGGCCGAGATCGGATACCCTAGGCATGACTCAAGAGTGCCTTGAAGCAAAAAAGGTCATCTCATTGGCAACAGTCACAGAATCCTCAATCGTGACAGAAATTTTCAAGAAGAATATGCACTTCTGGAAAAACATGAGAATCCTGCCATACATCCTCACCAAGCGCAATCTCAAAAAGGTCTTAGGAAAAGCTTCCTTAACCTTACAAGAGCTACAAACAATTCTTTTTGAAATTGAGGCTCAGATCAACTCTAGACCTTTGAAAGTAACGTCAGAAGATAGTAATGATCCAATACCAGTTTCTTCAAGTCAGTTGTTGCTTGGTTATAACATGGCTACTTTCCCTAATCCTTCTGGTAAGGGGGGATCAACTTCCGAGTCGGCAACTACAATAAAAGGGCGATGGAAGCATAGGTTGCAAGTGCAGAATCATTTCTGGCAAAAATGGTCCTCGTTGTACCTGACTACACAACAACAGTCTGCTAAATGGAATGCAGACCACACCAATCTCAAGGCTGGAGAGGTCGTCATTATTCGGGAAGAGCACAAGTCTCGAAGTTTCTGGCCACTTGCAGTCGTTGAGTCAACGAAAATCGGCAGAGACGGACGGGTCCGCTCTGTAGAACTTCGGACGCAGAAGGGCGTCATCAGAAGACCGTACCAACAAGATGGTACCAACAATTGGTACCACTAGAAGCAAAGTCCAAAAAAGACATGGAGTCGGCATAATTCAAGCTCATGCACGGATCTGCCCTTGAGATGAATGAGATGTCTCAACAATTAGGGTCAAGAATCTTTCGTGAAGAGCAAGATGCTCTCAATCTGACAGTAGTGAAACGCTTCTCAACTAAACTACAATGTTTCTCATCATCAACCTCATCCCCGTTATTTTGGGCTTTGTTCATGCAGGTGACAAAGTAACCCTTGAAGGATCCTCGGGCTTTTCAACAGGGGGAGCGTGTGTGCACCAATGACCTACGGGCATATCACAATAACAGTTGAAAAGAAGAATATGAGGACCACATTTGAGGAACACAAAGAAGTACTCGAAAGGGGACTCAAGTTAATGATGAAGAAAGATCGCGACAATGGACCGAACAGAGGACATCTCGTGACAAACAAGATATCAGAGGCAACTCTCAAGTTCGAGACAGCAATGAATCTTATATACCCAGAGGCTAAGGACAGGAAACCTAGGGGCCTTTTTGAGGGAATCACATCAGTCTTATCACTAGGACTGGGTGTGTACAATACCATCAAACTGTATGAGAACCGACAAGAGATCAGCAATAACCATCTCCAGATCACAGATAATCTGAGAGCAATTGAAAAACTCAATTCAACAATAACCTTCCTGGGACTACATTTGACTAATCAGGAAGGTTGGCAACACATCAAAAACAACTACCATTCACTATTGTTGATGGCGCAACAAGCTGAATCTCTCGCAATCGGTATTTATCAACAGCAAGTACCAGCCACAGTGGTCAACGTGGATGGACTACTCTCTTCTTATGCTGAGCTAAAACGCAAGGCTAAGAAATCAAGAATGCAAACCGTACCTCTGAGGGAGGTTTTGGCTTTGAAACCAACGATTTTGAGTTCCTGGCAAGAGCTTAAGATCGGGTTTGCAGTTCCAACCTACCGTGAAGGAGACATGAGGAATCTCTTCACAATTGACCGTCCAGCTCACATCGCAATAAATGGATCCTATTGGGAAGTCAAACCCGAAACCAATTATGTAGGTGTCAACAATAACGGAATGGTGTTTATTGACAGCCTTGGCGAGTGCGAGCGGTCTAACAACATTTACTGGTGTCCACATGAAAAGACAACAGTTCTACGATATAACGAAACGTGTTTTGGAGCCATATGGAACAGAAACGTATCGCAAATCCTTCTCAGCTGCGAGCTAAGGAAGGTACCATTTGTCCCTAAAATCTTTCCGGTTCGAAAAAGAGTCTACCGTTTCACAGAATCTGAGTCAGTGAACTTGGCTTGTGGAAATGGGACACAGATCCGGTACATGTTCAAGAGAGATGAGCTCGAGGTACCTGAAGGTTGTCAAGCTTCAGACGGAGACACCGTGGTCACTGAATTACCAGAGGTCCGGCTCTCTCTACATGGACATGCTTATGAGGTGAGGGAGCACTTAGAATTCTATGAAGGAGACGTTCTTCAAACAAGACTTCAGGCCCTCCTCCCCAAGAAGAATCTTAGGTCTGCCACAACTACGACTCATCAATTGAACATAGTGAATCATGTAGTGACCATCCTAATGGTCATAGTGAGTGTCGTGGCTTTGAGTCTGCTTGCAGGGCGGCTCTATCAACTGCACAAAGTGGAAAACTCTTAGTTTAAAAAAAAAAAACTGTTAGCCAGTATGTAATTCTATGACAAATTAACTACGTACTTGGTGCGTAAAAATATGAGCAATCAACTGGCCTCCTTGGATTTTATTTTTCTCTATTGTTATGGCTGCATTTTGTTTGGACCTCAAAACTGCGTCAAATTATAGCTTAAAAAGATGTTTTCTGTCATCAATTTTGCCTCTCGAGCCGCGGAACTGAAGCATCGGATGTAAGAGGACATCAGATATAAGAGCAGAAATTGGCGGCCTCTTATATCCGAATTTTACTGTATTGATTAATACTAGTTTCATTGCATCCTTAAAGAAGTGCAAGGTTCGACTCAAGGGAAAGGGGCAAAAGAAAGATAATTACGAGAAAGTATGTACAAGAAATGATTAAGAACCTATGTAAGTGGCTTAGATAGTTTAGTTTTGTTCAGAAACTACATACAAAGAAAATAGAAAAATGTTGATTTATTATTGTGATCATGTGGCCGCATCAGCTCAGAAGGACAAGCAGGCGGTGGCTGGAGAGGACCAACCGTTGGCGGTGGATGGAGAGGACCAACCGTTGGCGGCGGCTGGAGAGGACCAACCGGTGGTGGTGAGACTGGGAGCTGCGCTGGCAGTGCGACCGGGGTTGGGCTGGCGGTGGGACCGGGGGCGGCAATGGAGGTGCTGCGGGATGCAAATGTAAGGGAAATTTGTACTGGTCCCCAATGCAGGCTAAAATGCATCCAAATGGATTTTTCTTGGAGGGGGACCTGCGCCCAATGTACTCAGCTAAGTAGGTTGGCAAAAGGCGGCCCAATGTTCCAGATTGGCTCTTCATTTTCCGTTTCATTTGCATCCAAGTCCCCTCAATTGTCTGGGTATGAACCCGTTCGTCCAAAGGATTGACAAAATTTTGATCATGAACGATGACACTATGGGTGTATATCCAACCGTCAATTTCGTCTACATGAGCATAACTTGTACCTTGTCCAGTATAGCCACCTCCAGAGTTTCCCTTGTTCGATTTGGTACTTCGACCATGAAACAAGCCCCTGACCGTCGTTCCACTCACACGAAGATCCATCTTGCTCAAGGCCATCTGCCCAGATTTTATTTGGCTTGGGCAATCAGGCTCTCGTCTATCTCGACCACCTCAGGCTCAATCTCGTCATTTTCATTTACGTAGATTCCGCCTATCTGTCTCTGGTTTCGATTTATATATTCCTGTAAAAAATAAAAGTTTCTTATTTCAGTGTTGGTACTATAAGGATTGGACAACTTGTACACCACATCACAACCAAAGGGCAAAAAACAACCAATTTCAAAAACATTTCATTTAAGTCTATATTGCTCTATTATCGTATGCTTTGCACTTGCATTTGCTGCACATTCCTTCAATACAGAGTAACAATACTGACATTGATGAAACTGATACAAATGACGTCATTGTTTCACGATTGGGACATTGATGCAGGAAAGGAAAATAACTTCAACATCAAATTATGGGAAGTTACCTGCTCTTTTCAGACTGCAAAGTTTTTGCAAAGGGATCAAATCAGAGTTCCAGTTCATCTATCCATTAAATGATTGGTTCATTTAGCACTTTATTTTATTAAGCTGTCACATAACTACTTATTAACATCCTTTAAAAAACATATATTTTTACCGGTGAGCTATCTTTCCTCAAGGAAAATTTCGAATTAACATTTTGAAACCTCTAACACATTTCTTGTCTGATATTGCGTCTTGCAAATATGTTTTTTTTTACTTCTATTGTATTGGAAAGCAGCGTTGTGACCTCCCAAATTTCGTGCTTAACCTCATCATTCAGCTACAACAAAAACACAGAAATGAACTCTGCAAACAGGTCAAATACAAAATGAAATCAATACACGAACCAAGCCTCCTTTGGAGCAAGGATAAGACCCGCCCACCACCCCCAGATGGGTACGCCACGTCCACCCCGAGCCAAGCCCTCCATTGGAGCGAGGACAAGATCCTTCCACCATGTCCAGATGGGTACGCCTCGATCCAAAGTGTCCAATGCGTCTACCCAGAGCCAAGCCAGCGACCAAAGAGGTGTCCAACAAATGATAATCAAACATATTCTGGATGTGTTTAACTTTTCACTTTTTGAATGCTTCAAGGGACTTACACGGATGGTAGTTGGCGGTTTTTACAGACCATTGGTCCCAACTGAACCTTACTATCGGGTAATATATTCGGACATTTAGGCAAGCGCTGGTACCAGCAAACAAACTTGCCTGCCAATGCCAGTGATGCAAAATTGGCGTTTCGAACTGGTTTTAAAGAGGCTGATCTTTCCTCATATAGCAATGTGAAAGAAGGGTCAGCTTCTCAAAAACATGTTTGAAGCTCCAAACTTGCATCGCCGGCACTGGTACCAACAAACAAACGAACCTGCCAGAGCTTGCCTAAACGTCCCCATAAAATACACAGAAGCATAACAATACAGAGAGATGTTCTTACCTGACATATGTCCCTGTGGAAGTTTGCCCAGTCAACCAGCGTCCCCTCGCCCAAAATGCCAGATTCTTATGACATCTGGTGCAACAGCATTCTATTAGCCAATAATGGGTAAAGTTGACCATCTGGTGTAAATGTAGTTTGGAACCCGAAATTGAAACTCTCGTTGCGAATAGATCGGCTGGAGTTACATGTTGGACATATCCATTGATAATTGTCAATTAGTCTAGCGCAAAATTGCAATTGGAGTCTGCAGCAGAGTTCCAGGAACGTCATCCTTGTCCTGGTCACTTGAGAGACCTGTTTTCCTCCGTACCGTCCATACGCCAACCTGACATTCTCTCAAACGGACTTTCAGAGTCCGATTTTGGTACTTTAGTTGCGTGATTTAAAAAACGTGGCATTACGTTGGATGGAAACTCTAATGCCATCTTTTCCGCTTGGTTTTAGGCACCTACTATGGTCAGTTGTGCCAAGCTGAAAACAAAGTAACAAATTGTAGTCATGAAGCCAATGAATGGGTTCTCTTTTTCCACCTCCCTGACATTTTCATGAAGCCCCCCCAACTTTGCTACTTTTCAAAATAACAAGACCAACCTTAGCCAGCCACAGGCCAAGAGGAACAATGGCCCAT
>NC_081451.1:10670206-10670393 GCF_007210705.1 Tigriopus californicus
ATTTGTAGTCATGAAGCCAATGAATGGGTTCTCTTTTTCCACCTCCCTGACATTTTCATGAAGCCCCCCCAACTTTGCTACTTTTCAAAATAACAAGACCAACCTTAGCCAGCCACAGGCCAAGAGGAACAATGGCCCATAGTTTGTCGGTTTGTGGGGGAGTTTTGTAGACATTTTGTCTAGCAGT
>NC_081451.1:10670429-10706067 GCF_007210705.1 Tigriopus californicus
ATGAACCATAGCGGTTGAAGTTTGAACCTTCATTTTTGCTCCAAAACAAAGAGTTTAAATGCGTCCCAGAGCCAAACTAAACACATCTTTGTGCTTTAAGGGGTAGTTCTAATACTGAAATTACTTTGGAGGCATCATTAATTGCAATCACAGCAATACCTGATTCTAATTATGTGTTTTTCAATCAAAATTGTAGAAATCAGCCAATTTACCTGAAGGGTAGCTAAAGCCGTGTATAACTCCTAGAACCACATATTTTTATCTTAATGAGTTTGGTTTGGATATAGGACGCACTTGAACACATTGTTTTGGAATAGGATTGAAGGTTCAAAATTCAACTGCTATGGTACGCTGAGCTCAATGTCGTACTCTTCTAAATACAGAGCCATAGCATTTGATGAGTCCGTTCAACGCAACACTGCCCATCGAAAATCACGCTACTAAAGTACCAAAATCGGACTCTGAAAGTCCGTCTGAGACATTCTCCCTTTCTTGCTTGTCTGCCGATGCGTCTTCCCCATCCCTCGCGTGCGCTCTTCCAGCCAAAGATTTGACGCCGCGAAATATTGATCAAGATTACCCTTAAGCAGATTGCAGTATTGCCACAGAACTTCAATGCTCATCCACCGCCATATTTGAATGGTTTTGACGATTTTGAAGAGCTCTTTGACAATGTTCCACACTGCCATTTCAGTTTTTGGCCAGCTTTTCACAACACTACAAGTATCAAATTTTAGCCAAACAAACCATCAACCTAAGCCACTTGTTCTCTTTTTCGATGATTTCTTGAATCAGTGTCAATCGCTTTTGCTCTACATCTGGCAATGGCCGACTCTGAGTCTTATTGATATCAATAAGGTGTGACGTCATGATATCAGGTTTAGTGTTACCAAATAATCAAACAAGAAAAAATGTACGAACAATGTTTTTCCATGGCCGGTTCTCATATACATAATATATTGGAAATACTCAAGGGCATTGTTCAACATCTGTTATTGTATACTACAGATCTAGAAAATGATATTTTTGCTTTAGAATGCTCACAAAGGACTTTTGCGGAAGCAGAACCAAAGACGCAAGCTATGGTAGCATTCATGTAAGAGATCGAGGTGTCAAAAAATACCGAATTATGATGCGAAATTTATCAGGGAGACTACCGAACATATTTGATCATCAAAGATCCTAAATATCTTACAACAACCTGATTAGCTCTTCCTACGACAAATTAGAGACATGAATTTTGAATAAAGTGAGAATTTGCGATTTTCACGTAATTTGAAAATGTCCTTCTTTGGATCGGAATACGGGGTGTCCACCAACATGCTGGGAGAAATTGCGCAAGATCGCAAACTCCTCCAGCTTTTGAAACGACTGAGATGTCGATTTCGAAATGGGAATGTACCCATCAGGACTAACCTCCCACTCTACAACGCTAGCCGGAAAATTAAAGTCCCCTACAAAGAAAACCTTTGAGCAAACTGCCAGGTCCAACTCATTTACAGTGAATTGGAGAGCTGACGAAAAAGAGCTTACTGAACAAGAAGAGGGTCAATACATTGTTACAATAGACAAATCAAGACCTAGAAAATGACAAACTAAGACCTCTACTTCTCCATTCGACATTTGTACATGACTAATGTGCAAATCATTCCTAACATATAGGCATATGCCCCCATGTGGGAATATGGGATTATCAGGGCGTATCCTATCACAACGAAGTAAGTTGAAACCAACTATGGTTAGTTTTTCATGTAAGACCCCTGGCCGAAGCCAGGTTTCTGTGATAGAGATGAATGAAATCTCTCTCTGAACGGCTAGTTCTTCTAAGATCTGAACTTTTGTGCTGTCTATTTTAGAAATCAGACAATGCACGTTCAAATATAGCCCCTTTACGGGCCTCTCTTTTGACTGACCAAGTTTGCAAGATATTGGACCATCCTCTCCAACCGTAAAAAATCCCTCTTATCAACAAAGCTACGTTCTACTGGAGGCAATGCATGAGCTAATGGGGATGGTTGGGTTTGGAAAATGGGCTGGACAGCTACATTTGAATAGGAACGTATTTTTGGAACAGGGGTGGGGCAAGGAATATTAGGGAGGAGAGTGTTTATAGGAAAAGGGGTGGATTGGGTATTTGAAGGAAGAGGAGGGAATTGGGAGAGAGGGTGAGGGGTAGGAGGAGAGGGAGAGAGGAACTTAAATGGGTTAAGGAAGGGGGCGGGGGGGATTAGGTTTAGGAAGAGGGTCAGCTCTAAAACTACGAAACTGAGCTTTCCTATTTCTCGCCTTTCTTTGCGTCCCTTCTACGTGGGCGGAAGTACAACTTACATTAAAGCACGTCGTAAGTCTCATGGACTGACGGCACATGTATGGGTGAAAAAAAGGACAATTTCCCTTTGAACATCCCTTCTTCCTATTGTACTTCTCAAGGCCGAACTTGAGAAGCTTTTGACACCATTAAGGATGGTCAAACTGGCAGGCTTTTCCTTCTTCAGGACAAGGCTACTTCCGGTAAACAAGACAGACTTTTTTCTTTACGACTGTCTTTTCCTGCTCTTTTTCAAGAGGAGGTACTACTTCAACCTCTACGTTGGTCAAATTAGTCGACTTCTCAACTACTGGGTGAGCCTGTTCTTCAAGCAGCACCCTGGTTTCATTGACCCAAGCAACTAAAGCCTCTATAATAAAGGGCTTATTGACTACGGAAGGATCCTTCCCTGTTAAGACCAAGTCCAAACATTGTCTAGCCTCTTTGCTGACTTTTCCAAAAGTAGCTTCCATCATGAATGCATGAGTAACTATCTATGAGCAGCAAAATCAAGAAACTGAGAAAAAGAGAAAACATAAAGAAACTAAAAGGCTATGCAATCTTGTCCTGAGATACAGGGCAACAGAGCAAAAGAGGGATGAACTACTTTACATCAAACTAGACATAGAAATCTAAGATGGAGATAGTAGACAAGAATTAAGGGACAGAGAAAAGCCAGGAATCAAGAACATATGTAAACTAGGAAAACAACACAATAACACAGAAATAAACTCAGCATACTGGTCTAACGCAAAATGAAATCAATACACTATTGAACAATAAATTTTAACTGTCAAGGACCAATACAATCAACGATTTGGAACTAGAAATACTACACTACAATTGAGAGAGAAACTGCTAAAGCTAAACATAAAGATAAATGAGCAAAAATCTTATTAGGTTTTAAAGTAATGACGTCTTACCAAAGAGCCGTGAAAAAAACAAACCTAATTGAGTGAATGAATGGCAATTCCCATTCATTCACCCACACACAAACACCACGAACACTACACGTGCACAGCAACCAAGGAGCAACAGAGGAAGTCACACCTTGTTTCGAAATTCCTGGGAGAAAAGAACAGCAACAATCTAAAATGCGACTGATTTCAGCAAGCTCCAAAACAGGAATGAATATAATTTAAAAATATGTATAATCAGCCTTCTCTTGATCATAGCTCTTCTGAGCCATATTTCAAATTAAAGAAACAAAATAAGAAACTTATTTCAATTAAAGGAAGGCTATTTATAAATCATTTACTTGTAAAGTGATTCGTTTCAAATTACTATTATCAAAAGGTTATGTAGCTGACCAAGAGCAGGCCGAAAATACTAATTTCATGCAAAGTTTACTATATAACTTTGGACATATCTCCTGAGTTTTTGTAACATATTTTTTGGTTCCAACTTGTCCAAATTCATCTAGTCCACGGATGCCGTGCAAATTTGGAATAAAGTGAACGGTTAGGGGATAATTTTCTGCTTCCGTTTGCTCCACTTCTGTAGAAGTCCGCGGCAAATTTCATCAAAGTTATGTACTAGTCTGAACGTTTATTCCTTCTAGCCCAGAGTATGATGTTAAAAGGATTCTAATAGTAATTGATTCTGAAACGGCTACAAAAATTGTAGTATTGTATTAACTTTTTTGAACAAAATTATTGACTGGAACAATTTCCGTTCAGTTTGAATTTCCCGCCTCGATCGTCTTTTCACTTTCACAGGGATTGCATACTCCTTTGACTGTGCTTACCCGCACTTCAATCAATGACAGACGAGACAGATTTTGCTTGTATTTTGTGACGTAAGGCCGCTGAATCCTAATTCGATAAGACCGCTGATTGTGCGATTCATCAGATGGTGGTCTGTGGGTTGCTGGAGACTGGCCTGCTTATGAGTCGATCTATTTGTGTTGTGGTCTTCCTTGGCCGTCCATATCGAGGGGGGGTTATCCACACATCCCGTCTTCTTGTATGGCCGTTACACATCTTCCGTTTTTGGGTCAGCTGATATTTTGGTCCTTCGAGAAGAGAATAAAACCTAACTTAACCTAACCTTTCGGTTGCAAGGGCCTGGGGGCGCCTAGGCCGCGGCGCAAGCCTGCGGCAGCTCGGTTGCAAGGCCCTCGAAAAAAGCGGCAGATTAGAGCTTAATTCTGCAATGAAAAAAAAAGATTCCGCGCATCGAGCTTCGAACTCACGACAGACAATAGTCATACTGGGGTCACGAACCTCATGCGTTCACAATTATTAGAATATGACTCAGCTGAAGTCGGCAACGATTTTACTTAAAGCAGCTACATGTCGAGAGAGTGGCAGCTGACCCAAAAATGGAAGACATGTAACGACCATAGTCTCCTTGTACTCACGACTAAATCTCCCCACGATTTCATCGTACCTCTAGCGGCAAAAATCTGCGGCTAGGTTGCGTGGCTATCTTACCTTATGCTGCGTAGCCATTAGTCTTGAATTATACCTCAACTACTGATGGGATCAAATAAATAATCACGGGAGGTTGCGACTAGGGCTACCAATTTACATTTTCAGCGTAGTGTGGCATCACTAGCGGAATTTTGGAAACCCGTTAGTCACAAAAAGTAACCCGGATTTTTTTCGATCAAACCAGGGTTACTTTTGGGATCAAACCTAATCTTTTACATTACGTTGGAAATGGCTAGTGCTTTGACTTTCCTAGCTCTCTAACAATCATGATTTTAAAAATTTATTTGATCCCATCACTACACTCAACAAAATGTCACATCTAGTTGGCTCATTTCTGGGCTTAACTTTAACAAGATTTATATCATTATAAGTCTGAATTGTCAGTCACTATTTCTCGTTCTTGTTTCTTTCTTTAGCTCCTTGCTGCAGTTTGATGAATCCATTTAAATATTAATCGACTGTGGTCACAATTATTGCTTAGCCAGACTGTCGCGTTCTTTATAGGTTTCAACTTTCGCTAGTCCCAGACTGAGTAAATGCCGGGGGTAATAATTTTTTGCTTCCGTCTGCAGTCCACTTCTGTAGAAGTCCGCGGCTAATTTCATCAACATATTTTGTGTAACCAGGTCACAATATTCGGTAGATAAATTGCGTTGAAGGCATATAGGGCATGTCAAGTGAAGGAAATTCAAGGAAAAATGTGGTCCGTCACCCTGATTTTGGGCAATTTAGGACGGGGAACTAAGACAAACATCACAGTCAACTCGCACTTTCCTCTCATTGAATTTTCATTAATCGAGTGATTTCGAGTGAGCTGTGTTACAAAGCCCGACAAAATGAACATGTTTGGTGTTAACCAGTGAACACACTATCAAATTGGCTCAATACCACAATGCTATTTGCTTAGACAAGCTCTAAAGAGCTAAAGAGTTTTTGGTCCTTGCTTTAGTGTCCATGGACAAATTGTAAAATGAAATAAATGTCAAAATTCGATGCATACTTACTGCAATTTGGTAGTGCATGTTCAGTCATGATTTCTTGTTCTTGTTTCTTTCTTTAGCTCCTTGCTTCACTTCGATGAATCTGGCAAGGGCTTAGCCACACTGTCACGCTCTTTATAAGTTTCAACTTTCGCCAATCCCAGACGGAGTAAATGCCGGGGGTTTAGGTTTCATTTATTAAGGAGCGTATTAAGAATTTAAGGGAATTTGGACAAAAGCTTCACGGATGGGGAAAAAGGAACGGTACTTAGGAGTAAAAGTTCTTTTAATGATTTTGGGAAATGATTCAGGCTTCACGGGGAGTTGCACCTCTCTCAGAGGAAGCGTTTCCAATTGGCTGGTAATAGCTTTCCTGCTTGCCAAACTATTTTATGGCGAGTTCATGAATCATTTTTGATGTTGTATCTGTGTAAGGATGTCCTTGTACTCTTTGGGAAGCTTCTCCGTTTCGATAATGGCACTAAATCGTCAAATTCGTTCGTGTAAACAGCATGGCCAAACCAAGATTGTTAGCCGGAACATTCAACTTACCTATAGGCATAATGCTGACATTGACAAGTGTATTGATTAGCCGAACTGGTTTATAGGGTTTATACGTTTTACACTATCCCGCTGATAGTTTGGATAAACGTTGTTCCTTAACTACTCCTCATTTAAAAAAAGACTAGAGCGCCAACGAAGAAAAAAAGAGTTTGCGTGAAAATTGAGGCTTTTCTTCCGCCAATTTTTTTCACATGACCAGTTACAAATGTGGGGTCAAGTGGCTATTAGAAATTCGATCAAATCATATTTTTGGATACTTAGCAGTATATTGATATTCGATTCTTGACACTTTCATTTGGCTCATTCAAACATGGTTGCAAGATTTATTGAACAATTTAGCAACACTGAACGTATTCAAATATGGATCAAACATTTGCAAACAAGCAAGTTATTTTTCTTCTTTTTTTGTTTGGTTTTTCACGGGCTTTTTTGAATGTAGGGTTGATCTGGAATGCTATCTAAAAATTTGCCCAAGTCTGACTTAAAAGATGCTACCGGATCAACAAGGCCTACATATTCCTTACGAATGTTAGAGGACAGCGAATTAAACAATGAAAGAGCCCGGGAAAGAAAAGAAGTGGAATTCATTGTTCGAACTAGCCTGGATTCTCGAGGGTTTGAAGGTTTCTCTGAAAACGCACATTAAGCTTCTACGGTGACTAGAAATGACCCTAAAACAAGGGTTGGGACAAAGCTTATGGATGCTTTTGAAATGCTTTAGGGAACTCTTTACTTCTACTTTAGTTCTTTACTTGGCGAAGTGGAAAATTTACCAAACCTCGCGCGCCTCTACATTCAGGGTCTCGAAATGGTAAATAGATCTTCAAAAACATAGAATTATGTGCACTTTTAGAATCAATAAAATCAATCAATTGGATTTTTTCTCATTTATTTTCATGAATGTGAAAATATACAATGGAACCCGCTTGTATCGTCGCTCTCGGGACTGAGCCAAATTGACGATACATCCAGATTGACGGTCTATCCGAATTTTCTCTAGTTGGAGCATTACGACGTCAAATACAAAAATAAATCTTAAAATGCGAGTTTTTGAATAATATATAACTCAAAAGTGGCTGCAGTTCTTGAAACTTTATTTTGATTTCCAGAGAAACTATCAAGGATACTTCGCTTCAATATCTGAACTGCAGTTTTTTTCCCCGTTTGAGAGAGCCTCTTCTAAACAATGACATTGAAGCGTCAATTTCTTGGGATGTATGAGGTTACTGAGCTGTCCACAACATCATTTTTGGAGGATCATCTTTGGTTTTTAGAATAGCTTACTTGCTTTAACTGAAAGACTGTTTTATTTGGGAGGAACATTGAAACTCCGGACAAAGCTGAATTCGGCTTGATTGGCAGTCAAATGAGCAGGCAGGGTGATCAGTTTTCGTCGGTGTTGTATTCTTGTTTTCAAGATCGAATTGACCAGACCAGTGAATCTTTTTCAATAGTTCAAGTAACAATCTAATTTAGCTGTGATGTGTAATCAAAAATGGAAGATTTTTACAGCAAAACAAGAGCATAAAAGTTTGCCTCAAAATAACGGTATATCCGGAGTGAGGCGACGCTATAAGTGGAATCAATTCATATAAAAATGTACGAATAAATCGGAACTTAGAGAAAACGGCGATGTACGCCAAATGACGTTATAAGCGGAGACGATACAAGCGGGTTCCACTGTATGGATGATCTGGTGGTGGCATTTGAATTCATATATAACTGGGACATGTTGGAGCTAAAATGCATAGGATTAGGATCATTTATTCCGCCACTCATAACTAAGGATAGTTTTTTTATGAGTTTCTTAGCAGTTATTATTTATTCACCCGTTCCAGTTTCCGCCCACTATGGTGTTGTTTGTAATGAGCAAGTTGTTAGACGACCTCGATGGCAACCCATCCACCAGATCTTAATGATGGACTTCAGGTCAATACGAATGAGACTGTAGGCTTCAAAGTCTCGGTTTTGACTCAAACAAGAGGGGTGTATGAAGATCCACGTACAGGGTGGCTACAAAAAATGGTCCCAAGAAAGTTCAATCACTATAATGACCGTATGCTAAGCAAAGACATTTTCAAAGAAGATCCAGCGATCAAATATATTAGCTGGTCTCAAAAGCCGGATTCCGTTATGATTTGGGCTGCCGTCGCCAGCAACGGCAAAAAATCACTGAGTTTTCGGATTCCAGATGGCGTCAAAATTAATCAGCACGTCTATTTGAACTTCCTGAAGAATGAGGTGATCCCCTGGCTACAATCAGCATTCCCTGACCAAGAGGTTTGCTTTACGCAAGATTCTGCACCATCCATAGAGCCAACAGAGTTCAATCTTTCTGCAAAGAAACTTTGCCACACTTTTGGACCAAGGAAATGTGGCCTCCTTCTTCACCAGATCTGAATCCCCTGGACTTTACCTTGTAGGGAATGGTCGAGAAGGACGCCAATGCTCATACAAAAAGAAATAAAAATGACATCGTGATGGCAAATGATCAAGCTTGGAGCAAAATCCCGGAGGATGTCGTCTGTGCCAGCTGCGCATCAGTCCGTGACAGATTATCCAAAGTAATAAGGGCAAAAGGATCAGTTTTTGAATGAATTTTCTTTTATGTTATTATAAACACGGTAATGTTTTGTATCAAATTGCCTTTTGAATAAATTTGAGGAGAATGTACCAAACAATGGTTACTTTCTGTGGGACCGTTTTTTCTAGCCACCCTGTAGAGTAAAATTGACTTGAACGATATTGAGTTTTTTGAATTTCAAAATTAAATTGTATTCATTGCCTTGACAAACTCCCACCTTTTGTCACACTTCCACATAGCTATAACTTAAAGGCAAGTTTACCAAAAAGATTCCCTTTTTTAAACAGATGGAAATAGCTTTCGGGCACTGTGATAATATAAACTTGACAATTGCAATGGTTGCTATCGCAATCAGTGCCAGTTTTTGGTAGTTCCAACTAAAAACAGAGTCTTTTTGGCAATTTCCATCAACAAGTGAAGAGGGATGGGCAAATGTATGACCCTAACAAATGAGGCAAGAAGCATCGGAGCTGACGTCGACGAGGTTCTGTCTAGCATTTTGCAAAAATATCAAGCAAACCAGAGTTAACAAGTCAAAAAGCAGCAAGTAGCACACATAGGAACTATTTATTTCTTTTACGATTTTGGATCTTTTGGGCATAAAAGAAAAAAGGCACTGAACAACGCTTCCAACAAAAGTGTTTGGTTTTCATATGGCTTAGAAGAGAGTGAAAATGATGCGAAAGAAAGCAACTTTTCATGAATCAACAACCTTCTAGTTGCGCTTAAACAAGGAAGCGGAAGTGTAAGCGATTAGGCTTGATGAAAAAAAGTTTGACGGTTCAGAAATTATATCTAACAATCAGAGAGTGTCATTACAAGGAACAGGAAATACACTTTGTTTTGGCGTTGAGTGTAAATTCCAGACGTTTGTCAAAACTAGTTTTGTGCACAACAGATATTCTTCTTGTTGGGTGAACTTGTTCTCAGACAACAATTCGCATTCAAAACTGTACAACATTGAGCATGTGACTTAAGATAAAAAGTCACTACTTCAAGATAGACTAGTCTTGACAAACGTCTGGAATTTCCCTCAACGCCAAAACAAAATGGTTTCTTGTCTCTAGTCATTGTTGGGCATTACATAAATTAATGGGGTCAGTGGGTTCGCAAGAGTTATAACTGTGAACTCTCCGTAAGGATAAGGCCTCAGTTCCCAAGATTCATTCAGCCCATCGGTTCTCCTCACATAAAGTTTTAACACTTCAGTTTGAAAATCGATTTCACATAAAGGCATAAAGTGAATTTCCGCGTCCGTTTGAAAAAGAGAGCCACCGTATGAAGGCAATGGTAAATTGAAAGATGCCAAGTACGACCAAGTCATTGATCCAAAGTCCAAAAAAAATGTCTTTGAAGAGAGCCCGCCAGCATCCCCTCCAATGGATAAAGCCCCTCTTCTACCATCGCCTAAAACGACCACCCCGCAACATGATTTATAAACAGGTTCCGGCCTATCCTCCAGTTTGGTCCATCGAGTATCTCCAGCCGACAGCAGATCCGTATTGCTTTCTATTTGATTACCGAATCCCCCCACCACAATAATGGTGGTGAAGTTGACTTGAACCAGGCTCATCAAACGTCGAGGCAGAGACAACTTGGGCCCATCAGTCCACAAATAAGTTAGAGGGTCAAAAAGTTCTGACTTATCCGTTGTTGTTCCATCGGCCTTTCGACCTCCAACGATGATTGGCTGACCTTCTAGAAAACCCATGGCGCCCGTGAAATGTTGTTCTTTCGGACCTGGGAATCCTTTCCACGTCTTTTCTCCTGAAATATAATAGTTCATGTGATAAACACTGATGTCTCTTGAAGAAAAAATATCATCAACAATCATGGTTGTAAAATCCTTTTATTGGCAAGACAATACAAGCTGAACTATTTCGCCAACACAAGGTCAACAAGAAATGACTTTGAATTTTGGGTGATTCCATTATCGTTTTTCCTCCAGCGACAAAAAGCGTGTCTCGGGACGTATGGTCGGTCTTGGACTGCTGGGACTAGTTTGGGCCGTTATTTTTATTTTGCTTTTTGCACTAACATGGCCGAAATTATTAATGTTATGGTTTTGAGTCAAAACGTAGGCGCCTAGGTGCATATTTTTAGAATGATATCAAATAATTAGCCTTAAAAAACTGCGCTTTAAGTGCTTAAAAAGATCGTCACAGACGATCAAGTCAATTAATGTAACAACGTGAAACTTGATATAAAGAGATTTGACTGGCGGGCAAGTAATGAATTTTTGATTGATATGTGTGACTAGGGTTTTGGATGAGAAAATATAACATTCTTGATTGAGGCCATGGTAGTGTTAAAAAGAAAATAAAAACAAGTAATGGCCAAAACTAGACTCAGCCGTCTAAGGATGCTCAAATGGCCCACGACACGCTTTTGCAGCTGACGGCAGGAATGTAATGGAATCACCAAAACATTTAAAATCATTCCATATTGACCCTGTGTTGGCGAAATAAGTCTCCTTATAATATTGCCTTGTCAATAAAATGATTCTACAACCGCCATGTACCATAAACTGTTCCCGTAGAGTCCGTAGAGTCCTAGATGCCTTGAAGGAGTGCAATACTCTGTGTTTCTGTAAATAGTGCCTACTTTTAATGGAAAGTCAGGATAAGCATTGCGAAAGATGTGAACGAGTTTCCACTACAACCGCATCTTGGATTTAGGCTGTGAATTAGCATATTTAGGTATTTCTGCCCATTTATAGTTAACATGAAAGGAAAGGATCATCCCATTTTCATGGGAAGTTGTTTATTGAAGGTTACATGACACGACCAAAAGCAATAAGCCATGAACGCCAAATTTCAACGAAAACAGGACAAGGAAGACTTGCTTGACAGAGCTCAGACTGACCAAATAATTCTATTTGGATGTTTAGAGAATAATACACCATGTATAAATTTTTAAGAAAACTACGGTTGTTATCAAGCGTCATACCTTCCTGTTTTCAATGGTTTAAATTTTTCACTTGATTTGAAAAAAAGACAAAATATATCTTTAAAAAATATCAATCGATCATGGATATAGTTTTAGGTACAAAAATATCACTCTGAGGTGTTTTTTATTCCAGCACGTTCACCCTGTTTATGGAGTTGGTATTTTCCTTAGGAAGTGAAGGGAAAACAAACAGCAGACGTCGTTCTATGGAGCAAAACTATAGACAGCAAACTCTGTCAATCCATAATGTGCATACCTTTAATTTGTCATTGATTTCAAATTGCTAGCTAGATGAAGCGAACAGTCTTCTCATCTTAAGCCAAAGTCAATATGTTAGGTGGTGGCTAAACTGAACCAAAAATGACATATTTGAGTTTTGTAGCACAACTACTGTCGATTATTGAAAATTCAATTGTATCACTGTGCCAGTTGGCTGTGATGTTTGTCCAGAGCTGGATTCTTGGATACGGCCGTCTCCTCTCCTCTCATTCACCCGTCTCATAACGGTGATCTAAAACCCTTACCAAATGTTTTTTTCCAGTTTTTACCTCGTAAAATTACAAGGAGCAACTGTGATTGAATTATCGCATTCTGGCTCAGATTTAACGACCATATGCCTAAAAATTAGCAGAATTTGTTTGTATATTTCTGTCAACCATCAAAAAGGCTTTTCAACCATTGTGGAAGTTGTCTCACTGGTGAGACGAGATTGGTAAGCTGATCATCCAAGAATCCGGCTTAAATCAAGGTCCTGATCTGAATTATCCCTCACCAAATTTCCCGAAACCAGGGTGCCGGACTGCGTTTTTCTTGAAATTTATTTGCAAAATATACAGTAAGCCCTTGGATAATACAGCAAGGCATGAACGAGCAAATTACATTGCTTTGTCAACTCAAGGTCAAGGTTTATAAGGAAAAGAATATGTAGATTTAAGCATGGAATCATCAACAAATTCGTTCGAAAGAGAGGATACATTGATTGAGGTCTTATACTGGACGAAGACCTGACAACGGACCCACCTAACCTTATTTTTTCTTTGTATTGATTAGGTATGGGTGGTCACACTTCAACACATTCCACATTTCAAATGGTTAGAACCCCAAGAACACTAAGCCAGACTCAGATGGTTTCCAAGTCGATAAATCGAATGAATTTTAGGGGAACGAGAGACGGTAAAATGTTAAAAAGAGGAAAAGTAGGCGCACAGAATTACATATCGACCACCACAGAAAAGTGTTGACTTTCGCAATTTCATAACACCAAACTTCAGTGAAAAAGAAGCCCTTTTGAGGCTCATCCTAAGAAAAAGAAAGCTACTTACGGAAAGCCCAATGGAAGCATAATCCAAGAGACGTCCCACATACCATTAATCCACGGTTAATTATCGCCAGGTGATTGCTTAAGCCAATTGCGAATGGGGCGTCGGGAACAAAAAATGTGGGTAATGAGTCTTGGGGATCACTAACTGGAGCAAGTTTCAGCACGCCTCCCAAAAGCATGGGGGTGTAAGGTTCTAAAAGAGAAATGTGAAAACAGACTATAGTAACACGTTGTCATGACTTACTTTGCCTTATATAATTGACCGTCCATTATATTATCGAATTAACTAAGTGATGAAGTCAAGTTAACTTACCAATCGTATTGGAAGCTTGAATTGACTAATAACACATTGACTTTAGCACCAGGAAGCTTCACTTTACTTCGTTTGGCACAACACTATTTTTCCCAATGGATTTGCAATATGAAACATTTATGAAACCAAATTGATCATTGGACAGGTGTCGTACAAATTGTTTGATAAAAGTTAGACCAGGGTCAAAAGCTATATTTTAAAAGCAATTCACGCCATTCTGACCATCAGAAGTAAAAATGCACTTTTCAGGACCTCCGACCAACTTTGCCATTTGATTGTGAAAATGTCAGAAAGGGGTAATAAAGTGTGAATAACTAATCTAGGTTAGAGACGATAAATTCAGAGATGTACGAAGTTGGCCTAAAACACTTACTCTACGGCTTGTCCGCATGACCAATGGACCGGTTAGCCTCATGCTTCAACCAATCTGAGTTGATAATTTAACAGCCGCAGAATTTAGTTGGTTCAAAGAAGGGGTCAAGAGGTTAAGCGGTGAAGCGGATACGTCTCGAATATATCATCTTACGTGATCCAATTCGACCAATCTGAATGGGAGTCAATTCCGAAGAATCGGCCAAAGGTTCCAAACAAATCTCTAGACCTCGAAAATTAAGTTAAATCCGCAAAAAAATCTTTTTTGTAATTTTATCCAAAAAATGTTTTTGAGACATTTCTAATTTTATAATTTTTTAAGCCATTTTTCCACTTTTTCGATTTTTTCGACATCTGTCTAACTAATTTTCACATTTTTTTCTAACCGCTGCAGGCAATATAATCCCTGGTATAATGGCCCTTTTCATTATCCTCTCCCCCTCTTTCGCTGAACTACTCATTGCTGATCTATTCCAACGCCATTAATACATCAACCACCTTTCTGAGAGTCCCTTTAAATCCTACGAGGTTGAAATCAATTACACTTTTGACATTCAAATAAGAATAAATAGAGAGCTCTATATTGTATAATTGTAACATACCAGCAAATTTACTCATCATCTTTTTCATTAAATAGTGATAAAAGATGTAAAGGAAAGTGATGTTCCTAAAGTTAGTCACCTAAAACTTTTGAAACTGCTTTTCTTAATTCTATTTCGTAAAAAAATGATGATTGCATGAAAGAGTTTAAATGGGGCTAAAAACGACCTTTTTCTCATTGAAACAATTCTTTTCCCATTTTCACAACCTTTTCTTCCTTCATCTTACTTTTTTCGCATATTTCTCAACTAATTTTTTTCTGAAAAAGGGCAACTTTTTTCAAGCCTAGAGCTTTCTTCCAGGTCTGGAGCTCACGCTTGGGTAAGGTACTAGAAAGTGTAGTCAGAATATTTTTCATCCAGATGAATACCATAATATTCCTCTGAATTGTGGGAATTGTCTTTGCAGTTCTTTCTTGCCTTACGTCCTTTAAAAGAAAAGAAGAGGGTACAAACAAGTTGTGACTGCTATTAGAAAGACAGAGTCAAACATTGGAACCTCTTTAGTTAACTTGTCCCGATCAAAAGGAAAAGTTTCAATAACAAGGTCATCATTTTTCTAAACTCCCCAAAACCTATTTTGAGAGGGTTTGAAAACTGCAACATATTTCGTCTTAAGTTTCAAAATTTGAGGTGTACAAAAAGACGGCAATTTCACAAAAAGTCGAATTTTGGATAAATGTGGTCGGCGTCTGAGGTGAGTTTATTTGCACTCAAAGGAGCGCTAACTAAAGTGGGGTTTGGAGGGAGCTTTAAGGTATTGAACGATCCCTTTAAGGGATGTTACTCCCCCCTTAAAATGTAAACCATGACAAATGCTAGCTCTGCGAGTCAGAACGAGATTGGCTGTGAACTATGTGTACAAAAAGACTTTCGCTATCTCATTATTTTTCTCAAGAACAATTGTTGCTAGCAAGAAAAGAACAATGCAGTTCAGTTTGGAAATTGTTTGATTTTGAACATTTATTTACATTATATGCCATTTTCTGTACCTAAATTAGATTATTTGACGTGTAAATGTGACCTTCTGTAGATCATTCCTTCAACTGTAAGTGACTACCAAAGCAACCAGGCAATTCTATGCAAAATGTATTTAAAATACATTTCTAATAGTCCTACTTATTCATCAAGGGTCATATTCTTGAATGTATATTTTTAAATACTTCTATCATTCGCTTTTGAACGTTTTTCTACATAGGAAAAAATCAATAAATTTCAAATTTGATATGATAGTGTGTGCGAGCTGTTACACGGCTTTTTCTTAAAAAAAGGTCCAAAATAAACCTCACTTTATTAATCAATTGAACTTCAATTAATTAATTGAACTTCAATAGGCGCTAGTGAAGCAAGCGTTGAATTATACATTGTTAATCAACAACTGCTTTATTTCACATAAAATAAGTGGAAAAGTGAGTGTCATTTTTCATTTTCGGAATAATGAAGGTGTCATGTACTTTTAATATGCTAACCATAATCCAGTTTGCTTTAATGTCAAGGCATTTGTTACTTTGACTTATAGTGCTTTACATCTTCAAGCCAAATCTACAACTACGTAACAAACAAAAAAAATGATTATCTAGCAACAAATTCATGTTTTATTAGCAATGCTCACCTCAGGGTTTTTGTAATCTAAATCTACATTATCTACAAATCATAATCTACAAATAGATTATGTCTTTGGAGGTGGTGTTAAGCCTGTCAAATGTGTTCATTACTTTTTGATAGTGATAGTATGACTTGTCTATAAACCAGCTTGAACCACGCACGAAAACAATATAAGCTTTTTAGTTTTGTTGAAAAACGAGGGTCTTTTGTAACGTCTTTACAAGCCTAAAATTGCAATTATGCATTGAAATGTCTGGTCCCTGTCTAGTACTTCACTATCATGAGAAAATGACAAGGAACGCTCCATTGCTTATTGTAGCATCAGTTTGATCTTGCGTTGTAGAATTCATCTGTTTTATTGTCAAAATAAGTTCCTAAATAATCATATGTATTAGTGAAAAAGGTTACAGAAACTTCAAACAAACTGAGTAATAAATTGAAGAAAAAAAACATTTATTTTTGTTGTCTTATTCAACTTGCTGAATTTATGGCCAATATGTGAACAAACCATATTTTCACAAAGACTTGATGTTATTAATGTAGTTCAGTCAATGCTATTATTCATGTTCATGTAACATTAATCTAGTTTTATGACAAACAGTTTGGTTTGTAAATTGATCTAAAGATGCTTTTTTTCAACTAATAATTAGTCAATGTAATATTTTTTTTACCTCCTTTATGGGCTATAGATTTACAAACCAATCATTATAACTTACAAACACTTTTTTAAAACTATGGATTCGTGAAAACTTAATCTAAATTATGTAATTAACTTAATATCATTCCTTAGATTTTGTAAAGTTTGATCTAGTTTTAAAGAACACAAAGTCGTTTATAAATTCATCTATTTTCCTCGCGTCATAAGGTTTTGAATTAGTTCTTGAAAATTATGATGGTTATTCCCCTCTGAATGCTTTATTTTAAATGAAACTGAAGATGTGAACAAGATATATCAAATATCTTAAACATTGCTTAATCATCCATCCAGAGTCTTTTTGTGCCAAATTAGGTAGTACGTTTTTTGAAGGTTGATAAATATTAGACTTCTGATGCACTTTTTCCATGCTGTAATAATCAATTTTAATAACATGATTTGACTTTTACCTTTTTTTAGAGTCATGGATGTCATGAGGTCTCTGTTCACAATGATCATTGTCTCTTCACTCAGAAAATCAGAATCAAGGCAAGTAACTTGACCATTCTCAATTTTGATCTGCATGCATTGCGTGCCTGAACTGTGGATCATGACTCCTTGGTTTTCCGATTGAAGAGTGTCCTTCTTTTGAAACTGAATGAGACACATGGTAGAGCAGAAAATGCAGCTGAAATTATAAGCACGAATTTCCTTTAGTACTTATTGGCAACCGAATGGCAAGGAGCAAGTAGCATATTTCTCCACCCGTGGACCAACGTTAATAAAGCAACATGTAGGACTTAACCTGATGGATCCAATAAGCTACAAAGAATGCCAGGCAGGCTTTATAAAATGTCATTATCAGTGTAATCGCGGTCGTAAACCGTGTTCTGAACATTTGATCACTAGATGGCCTTCTACTAAGGGCAAACATTGGCGAAGATTGCACATGAATAATTTTGCTTTTGCTCTCACTTTCACCATTGGACCTTAGCTCTCATTTGATTTTGAGTCAATTGGAGCTTGGCTATCATCTAATGGAATTAATGAAATTTGCCCTGTTGTGGTAAAACCTAGCCCAATCCATTCTTCTTCGACGCGTCTGTTTGAAGCTGAGTGGGCCTTTTAGGATCAAACGTGGCTAGGATGGGGAAGGAGAGCAGACCGGACTTTGTTTCCTCCAAGGCGCAAGCGTGGTCTTCTATCTATGTGAAGTCCGTGAACCCATGGTTTTCGCAAGCTCCTTGGAAGGCCCAAAAACGATCTCAGATCGGTGATGCTTCTAGGAGTTCGAAAATCTCTGATTGCTTCTAATTTTACTGCCTTGATCCCCGATTGTGCCACGACATAGATAGCCAGCAAATTTTACCTCATCTGGGGCCAACTTTGTTCTCTTAGAATTTAGAGTTATGCATGCTAGTTCTGCGACATCTCTCCAAACTTGGGCGAGGTGTTCCTCCATTGATTCGGAATAGATGAGACATTCATCTACCATCTTCACAACGCCTTCACCGCCCGCCATTGCGAAGTCACCTCTTCTGTTGTACTCGTCCCCAGCGCAACTCAGCCCATCAGTGCTCGCAGGAACATGTGCCGTTCCCAGGGCGTGACAAATATAGTAAATGGCTGACTCACGTCCTCCAGGGCAACCTGGAAATATCCCATTGAGGCATCAAAGGTTGAAAAGATCTTGGCTGATGGTGGGATACCCTGGGATGTCTTTGGATGTCCGCCCAGGATGATGGGGTCTTTTCACGTATTTGTTTAAGTGCCATAGATCGACACACAACTTGTCGCGTCTTGTGAGTTGGCCTTTGGAGCTACCATCAAGCTTTGTCACCAATCTGTGGGCTCTGTCACTTTCCTGATCACGTCTCTTATCTCCGAGGACTCGAGTTTTGCCTTGGCCCTTTCCCTGAATGAAAACGCGATGGGTCGTGGACCTCTCACATAACAAGGTTTGGCACCGTCTAATTAGCTCAATTTTCAATGGTGGGCCTGCCATCGTCTTCAGATGCTTTTCATCATCAAATACATCCCCAAACCCCTCAATTAGATTCTCGCAACATTTTCTCACCAACGGTCAAACGCCGAAAACTGGCATGGGAACTCAAGATGTAGGATTCCCAGTTCAGTGCACAGGTGCATGTTGAGAATGGTTCCTTGGTTCTCGTCCGTTATGATGAATTCGGTGCGGGCCCACCTGTACACTACGCCCACGTCAACCGCAACTTTACCCAAGTTATAGGGAAATTGATGCAGGAAAGGAAGATGACGTCACCATCAAATTTTGATAGGTCACCCGTACTTTTGAGGCTAAACAGTTCTTTCTTATGGAATTAATTTAGGATTTCAGTTATTTTATCCATGAAAGGAATGGTATACGTACGATTGCAATTTTATAAGTTATCAGTTTTACTCATGAACATGCTTAAAAATACTTTTTAGCCGAAAAAAGCAATTATCTGACTTATCTTTCTCGCACTGAAAGTTTCTATTTTTACAAAAGACTTTTTGAAATCTTTTAAATTTTTTTTTGTCCAACACAGCGATTAGTATCACCTCTTCTGTTTAGAAAAGTGCCCAGTAACCTCCCAATATTTGTGCTGACATCATCATACAGCTGCTACTTCAATGTCCCAATTGATTAGCAACCCATTTGCTCCTTGTAGCACATCGTCGGTTCTGCCCAACTCTGTCCTTTGAATCCCGAGTCTGGCCAGATCCTAGAGACCCATGAGGTTTGCGCCTGATCCACTATCTGAGAGGGCGTTGTGCAGATCTCAAAGTGTCGCTCCTGTTCTTGAGTCCGCAATGACCACGCTAATCTTCTTCGAAGAACAGGTTGCTCCCTGCTTTGATATATTGCCTACAAACGCCGTCGAGACAGAGGTTGTGGACTCCACCTGATTGGTCTGAACCAATTTCTGAAACCGGCAAACTTGGCCATACTGACCAACCTTGTTGCACTTGTTGCATGTTGTCTCTTTGGCTGGGCCCGATTGCTTTTGGTGGCTGGACGAAGTGGCAACTTTGCCTTCCATTATCTTTTCTGAATCGGGAATTAGACCGCCCTCGTCCATCTTCTTTCTTTACCTGGTTCACATGCTGACGAGATAACGATTCTTGTTTCTTTGCAAAACCTTGTTGGCTCAACACAGCGAAGGAAAAACCCTTTCCCCTTAGCGCTCATTCCTTATGCTCTCATTCCCTACTCCAATCGTAATTTGGGTGACCACTTGGTCTTCTCGCCAGTGAGCGCACAAATCTGCGTCATTTGCTGAGCCCCCCAAGGCAAACCGGAAGTGATTAAATCTGTCCTTTCCGGGTTCGAAATGCAACCACGTCCACCGCCATATTGCGATGGGCCCTGAAGTAATTCATCAGACTCCACAGTCGTACGAGGGTTATCCAAATCAATATTGTGATGAGTTTCTGCGATTTGATGTGGCATGGGGCCCAATGATAGTCACGAGGGAGTACACCTGCACGTCCTTTGGGAATACCGACAAACGCTGAGTTCTTGCAATGTCGAGCCAATACTTTTGCCATCAACGGCACGTTTGGTAATTGGCATCTTGGGGCTACTGAGAAATGGCCCCAAACCGAAATGCACGACACGAACAATCTGGAACCACTTGTTCTTTTTCCCTTCTCTTCATACCACCTGAGGTTTTTTGCAGATCGGTCTGATGCGTTGTTGGACTGGATAGCCTTTACAACTTTTTCCTGGGCGGAATCATCCATTGGTGGGGTTCCTCGCGGTGGAGCATTGGCTTGAGGTGATGGCCCTAGAAGTGCCTTGAGTTCTTCCATGTGGGTAGCTTGTTGCTTCAACGCCAACGCTCCAGCTCCACGCGGAGCTCCTTCCTCAGTTCCTTACGGACCTGGGACACGGAATTCCCAACCAGAGGTGAGTCGACTGGACTCTGATCTCCTTGGGATCCATCGATTCGGCTCCTTGTGATCGACATGCTTAATCCAACACTCTCTTTCCTGGAAGCTTGTTATTTTTACCATGAATTTGCAGTCATTGGTAAGTCCGATTGCGCCATGTATTATGGTCAATATAGTTAATTCACGGAATTCAGCAAACAATGTCTTAGAGACCCTTTTGTCGAGTCCCTCATTGAAGGTTCATGCTTCCAGTCAACGCTGTTTATTAATTAGTACCAGAGCAACGCGATGATTATGCGACACGCCTTTTTGAGCCATATTTCCAATCTTTTAGCCACCTTTTCATTTTTTGGGACTGTTTTTCTACTTTTTTTCTGACTATTTTTTACGTTTTGGGGCATTTTTTGCCCTTTTACTGCAGTTGAGTCCTTATCTGCTTCGTTTCTAACTTGTTGTGCCTTGCATTAGACCTTTTCATTTTCCAATGTGCAGCATGATCAGATGAAGGATTAAATCCTCAGCCACAACATTTCAGCAGTTTGTTGGGGTTTGGGTTTTCACTGGCTTTTCTAACCGCTGCAAAGAACGTAATCCCTTGTGACTCCCAAACAAAATGTACATTTTTTTTTTGTTCGACTCACTCTGAACAATACCATATCAAGTGACAAATTCCTCTTACTTAGTGTTTGTATCCTCCATAGGAACAAATCCTTTGCATGAGTCCGGAAAACGGACCCCGAAACTAGTAAAAGTCTTCGTATGAGAAATATTTATCCATAGGGACAAGATGAACACGGTGGGAACGCAGAGTTCTCTTGCCACCCTCCACATGATTCAACACTTCTAAAGAGACTGAAATCTTTGCCAAAGTACTCTCTGACTTTCTCATACGGACAAGATACCCATTAACTTTGCATGGCATGTTTTTTTCATTTTACTCACAAGTCTATCTTTCCCAACCCTGCCCATTTCCCTCAAGGAGCAAAACTTATTCAAACGAATAAACCTAGGGACCAAACAGGACGAAAATTCAAATGAGGGCTATCATGTTGGTGTCATCAGGTTACGAAGGTATCGCCATCTATCGTTCAAAGGGACCGTTTCCTGACAGGGTCCTCAGGGGGAGGTGGCATCCTGAAAAGAGGAAGGCCAAGATTGTTGCGTTCTTCAGCATGGTCTTCCAATCGAGCAACGTTGCTGAACGATCTGTCCCCCCTCCCTAATGTCTGACAACAGTAGGGAACAGTGCTGCCAGATGGCACATTTGCATGCCAAAAAGCTGTATACCTGGCATATTTGAAACCCCCTTTGAAATGAAAAAACACAATTGGCAAATTTTTCTAATCCAGCATGTTTTCTGGCATAATCCGGGAGTCTTTCTGCAAGATTTTCAAACTTGAAAAACAAGTTGAAAATTTGAGAATTGATTTTCCCTTCTTTTTGCCTTGACTTGAATGTTGGAACTATTTCCCACATAAGCCATGTATTTTTACCTTTTACCTTTTTTTCCTGAATCTACCATCATAACTTAAAATTATCATTCCCTGGTGTCTGATAAATTGTCAAACTACAGTAATCTCTGGACACCCTTTTTGAAAGTTAATTGAATGTAGGGTTGTGAATCAGGTACTAGCATTCAGAGTGTGTTGGTAAATTACCAGTCGTGTTGCATTGTCCGTTCATCAATCACTCAGTTACTGAGTGTCACAAAGCTCCATGCTTTTTGGTTCAATTTTCATGTGTTCAATTCCTGGTTCATTGTGCCTTACCCTTGATTGCTCCGATTTTCATTATGCAGTCAACAACAAGATTGCAATGGGGAGAGTGAGCCTTTCTAATTGCCCCCTACTGAATTTAGTTGCTTTAATATGATACATGAGGTCAAACACTGTTGGTACTTGCATCCATGGTCAGGTCCGTACAAGATATCAAATTATGCGCTTGGGCAAAATACGTCACGCCATGGGAAAAGGACTACACCTGGGTCACAAAGGCCTTAGATGAGGATGTGGCCTTTAGTAAGATCTGCCGAAAGAAGTTGGTAGCTAGAAAATTAACGGTGAGCCAACATGGAATACCAGCTCTTCATCTCAACTGTATGAAGGCCATGACCTAACCAGGCCAAGACAGTGCCGCAATCAGATGCTCTAAAACTTGCTAAGCTTCAATTAGCGGCTGTTGTATGCTGCCATAAGTCAATCAGTATAATTGATCACTTTGGAGAACTTTTTTAATCTCATGGCAAGGGCAAAGTCTTACAAGACCTTTGCCCCCATCTGACTAAGTGCTCACGGTTGATTGATCATGTTTTGACTCTAGCTTTACAAGGGAATCCTTGGGTTGATATGGAGGAGAAACACTTTTCAAACTACCACTTCTGGTGCAGAATATATTGCAAAGGATCCTCTCCTATGCCTTTCACCAAAACGAGTACCACTGGGTGGCTTGTTCAAGGAAAGCTCATTGGAAATCTCTTGCTCAATTAGAAGACTTTGACTGAATACTTTGAAATTATCCCCCACAAAGGTTCTCAAGACGTTCAATGTAAAGCAGGAATGATTGCTGATATGCTTCAAACTCCTGCAAACTTCCTCTTTGTGCCATTTCTTTGTCCCTTTGTCAAAGACTTTGAAAGGGTGAACGCCTTCTTCCAGACATCAACAGCAGATCTGGAAAGCATGTTCAGAGAGTTGGAGATAGTGTATGAGTCCTTGAAGGCAAGGATCAAAGATTCTCGGAACATAAATTTGACCCTGTCTCAAGTTGATTATAGAGCCTCTTTTTAAGCAAGGGGTCAGAGAGGAAAACCCATCTTTTGATTCAGAGCTAGAGAAGACTAAGTATTGTCCTCTATGCGCTTTTGTACCAAGTTGAGAAGCGTCTTCCTCCCTGACAAGAAATATTTAGTGGTCAGTTCTGCTCGAACAGCTTCTTATGAAATCTCAGCCAAGGATCTCAGCCAAGAACACTATTGGCGAATTGTTTTTTAACCATGGAATGAAGAAGAAATCTTTAAGGTGGGGATCCACATGGAGGTAGAATTGTTCTGGTCCTCTATTCTACAGTACAATACAAGCAATGGGGAACAAATGAATGGCCATGTGGCATAACAAAATTTGAATTAACTGTGGCAGTTTCACTCATTAACATGAATAAAAAACACTGGTTAAACGAAAAAGTAGTGTTTCTACTTGTTTTTCCTACTTTAGGCTTTCTCTTCTGTATTGAAAAGTCCCGCTGTGACCTCCCAAAATTTGTGCAGACATCATCAGACACCTGCTGCTTCAATGGCCTAAATCCTTCGAAAACCGAGCTGGTTATTCTTGTATCCTAGTCATCCGTTGATATTCCATTTATGCTTACTCTTCCACATCCCCGATTACTCGCCATAGCTCATTTCCGTTCACCTATATATACCTCCATCACTCAGCAATAAATATCATTCATACACCGTCCACATGCCAATGCAACAGTAATGCAGATGAAAAAACAATAAATTAGCTAATTGAGTCCTGAAGAAGTCAACCTTACTCAGTAATTTGTTTTATCATTGTCATCAAGTCAAACTGCATTTTTGGAAAATGGTTGCAATTGATGATTAGTGTTTTTTTCTTATTCTGGCACGTTTTGTGGCATATTGTGATCCCAATCTACTATGGTTTAGGAGGTGATCTGGCATGCTCCAAGCCTCGCCACCCGGCAGCACTGATAGGTAAAAGTGATTACTCAGTCCTGTATGTGGTGGCTGGCCCTCTTGGTGTATTTCTCACTCATCTGTCTTGAGCACTTAGCTTGCTCAAGGAGGCTTCTGGAGAGTTCTAGAGAGGTGGATTGCAAGCAGAAATGAAAGTTTGGCATCTCCTGAACCATTCACTTTATCAAAAATTGGTACTAAGTAAGATCACAATGTCTAGTTCAATAGGTGTAGATAGCCAAAATTGAAGTATGCTTGAGCTATTGACATGGTCAAAGTTATGTACTTTGTACTGTAAAATTCAGCCTGCTCTATATCAGTTACATGCATTTTTGACAAGATAACTTTGAAACATGGCTTTAAAACAACCCATTTATCAAATAGAGTATGAAATGACTCATGCCTTAATTGCAAAGATGACACTTTAGTGCTTGAACTAAACATAATGCTGGGTCAAAAATCTTGCTCAAAACCTGCCACTCTTGGCGCTCAAAAGGAAAACTTATTGTTGGTATGGCACTATTCTCAAATGGCCACACTGAAATAGTGTGTCTAAGGACCACTAGGTGTCCCTATGCTGGTTTGCGCCCTCTGCAGACCAATTACTAAAATTCGAAATTGAACTTGATTGCCCATGTTACCTTTCACTTCTTATAACTTTTTGTAGTTTTAGAAATGCGCGCATAGGTCAATGAGTGAACGTCGTTTCATTTTTAATACCATAGATTGATCGTATTGCAGAGATAGTGAGGAATTGTATTTGTTCTTTATGTATTGGACCGGCTTTGTAACTCTTGGGCAAGCAAAGATCTACTGCATAATATGTGAAAAGACCTTTGTTGGTGGACCAAAAAATGTCAGCTTTTGGAGCAATTGAGGTCAGAAAAACACAACACAAAACAAATGTCTCGTTCTGATGATGATGGAGGAGAATTGCGCGGTATGTTTCTCTTGTCAAACATCCCAAGGCAAAAGTTGACGAATCCATTTGGAGTCAAACCTTAGAATAAACATTCCCAAAGGGTCATTACTGAAGAAGAGTTATTGGGATGAATTTCACAGATATCACTTACAAAGTGAAAGCAGACTTGGAAGGTGCTCCTCTTTGTTTGCCCGCAGATGAGACTACCAATGTTGTATGCAAATATGTTGCCAATGTGCTCATTGGAAGACTCGCAAAGAAAAATACCAGTTCTGTGTGGATTGCATGCAACTTCTTTGAGAAGACAGATGCCGCTCCCATTGCAAGACTTGCCAACTGGTCTCTTCTCAACCTATGGCCAAACTTTGACAACAATCTCCATCAAGTTCTGCTTTTAGATTCCACGGCCTACACGCTCAAGGCCGGAAATAATCTGAAGATATCCTATTCAACAATGTGCCACCTTGCCTGTCTTACTCATTCCCTGCACAGGCTAGCAGAGTCTCCTACCTGCCATTCATTCCTCCGTCTCCCATTCTGACAAGGTGAGGATATTAGGTGGAGGTAGCTGTTTTTCTTCGAAAAACTTCAATGCAGTGAAGAGCTAGTGTTGGGGCGAGTCCGGACTCAAGTCCAAGTGCACTCGAGTCTTTCACTCAATTTTGGAGGAATTGGCCGGACTTGAGTCATTAAGTAAAGACTCGAGCAGGGACTCATAAAAAATCATATTTTCCTAGACTTTCGCAAGCTGAGTCTTTTTGCTTGACCTGGCTCCAGAGTAAAGAGCCTCGACGAGTCCTCGGCCGGACTTGAGTCAAGACTCGGCGAGTCAGGCAAAAAGTCAAAATATCAAAGACTCGCCCCACCACTGATTGTGAGTCAACTTGATCCAGAGGATTCTGTGGCAATTAAAGTTGCGGAAAAAAATCTTCAGAAGGAGCAATGGGGTACCCTACGTGGTTTCGTGAGAGCATATTTTGAGATGCGATATGTACCCAGTTGCACCTATTTAGACCTATTGCGAGTATCAGATGGTTTCGTGAACGCACATTTTGAAATGCGACTGGGAAAAATTAGTCTCTGGGTAAAATTTAGCATGTCGCATCTCAAAATGTGCGTTCACGAAACCACGTTGGGGTACCCTACTCTCAACCAATCTTGTCCTTCTTGCAAGGTATGTTTCTTTACCTCCCTTCACACATGCACAGCTGGAAACCAAATGACACGCTTTGATAGAGGCGATGCCGGGAGAAAGGGAAGAAACATTGAGAGCAAAGCTAACAAGAATCTTGGAGAGAAGCAAAGACTACGGATTGAGCAAGAAGGTTGCTTTGGCGCAAACAAATAGGGGAGGGTGATTGATTGTTTGCCTCCTGGGACGTTCCCTGAACATGTGGCAAAGCTAAAATTCTGTCCTGGCACAAGTGATGATGCGGAGCTCTTCTTCTCAGGATATAAACACATTTTGAGAGACAAAAGACACAATTAGACTGGAAAAAATATCAAAAAAAATAATGTTACTTAATGTTATCACATTTATAAGAACTGTTAAGAAACTTAAGTACACCTTTTATGTAAATCTAAGGGGATAAGGTACTAAAGTTTATTGACTAAATTATAAATAAGATATTTGGCCTTTTCAACAAATTGTTTGAGGCAGAATGGTAAAAAATTAGAATATCTGTTTAAAGAAGAAAAATATTTTTTATAACACAACTTTGAGGGGGTTATAAAGGGGCTCAAGTTTCAGTTTTCATTCATGTGGTGGTAACACTTAGCTGAAACGCAAGGAACAAGCGGCGGTTCAGGCTGAGCTCCAGAGGTGTCAGATGGTTACGTAAAGGTGCGATCATGTCCCCCCCCATTCAAGCACATTGTTGGGAGATTGAAACGAAATTCCGAATGCCTTATCAATGTGTTGTAATTTTGGTTACATTTTGTTGCACTTTCGAGATGCGTTGCTAAACAAGGGCAGTCAATAGAAGATGTGATTGTCTTTGCTAATTGATGTCCAAATCTTTTTTGACAAGTTACGTGTTTCATGCTTTTCTATGGTCTCGAGATATTTGCTTGAGCATATCAACTTTCTTCCAGCCTCCTTTTTACTAATTTCAGGCAAAAAAGGAACTGCCATTGATTAAATAGTTATTATCATCATTAATGGGAACTTTTCCACTTGGGACAAAACAGTACCGCGTGTCCCACAATATTAGCCCCTTTTTTCAAACACTCCTTTAGCCTTGCAACATCATTTTTCCACATTTCGACTTCAACTTGAATTAGTTTTTTAATGCTCTCACCCTCTATGCGGGAGACATGCCAGGCAAGGAGGTTGAGCTGGCTTATATTCAGCTCCAGCCAATAAATTGGATTCAAACACACCTAAAATCTGGATAGGATCTCACTGGGATCAAATCAAGTGATCGACTTTAACAGTGAGACCGTTGCCCTCGGGCCATAACTGTGGATTTAAGTGGCATCCTTCCTTAAATCCCAAGAGGTTCCTTCAATAGGTTGCCGCTCTGACCAGATCATTCCGGACAACAGTTGTTTCATATCACTCAGGATTTGGGATGAACACACCACTAAGAAGTGAACGATGCTCCTGTTAATGACCAAGTTGAGGAAAAACCAGTATATCCGTTCCCGAGGTGTTCGCTATGCCCGTGCCCACACATCAGCAACTACCCACAGCCTTGCCAGAGCCGTCTTTCTCGGGCAGCCTTGGCCGAATATTTCGAGGATAATTGACCTGGTCTGACGTGTTTGTTTCGTATTGCTTACTCTACTCAAAGAGAAGGAGGTTGTGCCCAAACAGCTCAAGTTTCCCTCCAAGGCAATTACGTAGTTATCACTTCATGGTCTCATGCATGTACATCGTTGTTTTTTTGTATTTTCGTTATTGTAATCATTTTACATGACTAATGCATTTGGCTAATAATCACTTGACTTCCTTGTAAGCAATAAACATTTACAAACAGGTCATTAAACCGAAAACATGAAGCTAGCAACGCTAAAATTGTTGTGCAATCATTAGATTGAGGCATATTTTGTATTGCTCTATAGGTACCGGTTGTCCGATGATCTGACACTTTCTCGGGAAGATTGGAAGGACATTTGCAGGTCGTTTTATACACAAGTATTTCATACAGGGTGCAAAAAAATTATGGGCCTCAATGGCTGTTTTTCACAACATTTCTCCCTGCTCCAAGATGTTTTTGACATCAAACCACAAGCATTCATTACGAGGAACTGTGAAGTACCTAGGGACATAGCTATAGCAACTTTTTTATTGAACATCGTAGCAGATGAAATTCCATGCACAGTTTCATTGAAAAACAATTTTACTTTGAATTAAGAATTCTTAATTACTAAGAATAAGGTAGTGTGACATGTCTGATCAATTTAAAAGTCCCTCGGGCTATTATGACAGTGGTGGAATCGTGTGATTTGCCTGTTCCACATTCTTCAATGGTTAAGGACATATTGTTAAAAGCAAAAAACATGTTTTAAGCGGGGTTTCGTTCTACGTTTACCCTGGAATTATACTAATTGATGACATTTATTGTGGGGGATTTCCGTAAGGCGAGCTTGACTTAGGTGGAACTGACGGGGTTCATTGTTGACAAGGATCCAAGTGGGGGAGTTCATGGACCATAGAAGCTGAAAAATTCATGTGTGGCTGAGTACAGAGTGGGGGAATTGACCACTGGGAGAATTTAAGAATGCTAGAGGAATTCACTTCCTTTTTAATGCTTCCTTTTAATAGTTAGGAGACTTTCTAAAACTAAAGCTTACGTTTTAGCCAGCTTGTTCGTAACTCTCTTTAAAAGCTGTCGAACCTAGATTGGAGCCGCTAAAGTTGAAATGCTGCAACAAAAAGCTTGAGTACAGACCAACATGCTAGGAGAAATTGCCCAAGATCGCAAATTGTTCCACATTTTCCAACGGCTGAGATGTCGATTTGGAAACAGGGATATACCCATCGGGACTAGCCTCTCACTCTACGACGCTAGCCGGAAAATTAAAGTCCCCTGAAAACTACTTTATCCAACCCATTTCCAGTGAATTAGAGAGCTGACCTAAAAGAGCTTACTGAACAAAGAGTGGGCCTATATATTGTTACAATGGACAGATCAAGACCTTGCACTTGACAAACTAAGATCTCTACTTCTCCATGGAAATGCCATTAGACATGGTTTTATTTGTTAACTTTCGCGTCAAAGGAACATTTGGGTCATTTTCATGTTCAAATTTGTTAACTATTTTCGTCTATGAATTTCTGTCTATACTGACCAGATATTGACTGTGTTTTCAACACTAGTCTGTTCAAATGGTCATGAATTGGTGCAATTGTTGGCTCACCGCATTGATTGAAAGCAACTTATATTTTGAATCATATAGGGCTTAGGGTGAAATGAATCAATTTCATTCACTCTGTGAAATTTAGAACGTTGAAGTCCCCACTGCTGTACCGTACATCCGTTCAAATGGTCATGAATTGGTGCAATTGTTGGCTCACCGCATTGATTGAAAGCAACTTATATTTTGAATCATATAGGGCTTAGGGTGAAATGAATCAATTTCATTCACTCTGTGAAATTTAGAACGTTGAAGTCCCCAATAATTGGATAATAAATCGCTTGGTTTCTTGGTCGGGTCAAGGACGACGCCACCACTGGACAGAGACGGTGGGATGGGGAAACGTAACTGGCATCCAAACAAATTGAATTCGCTTTTCTTCACACAAGTTGGGCTCTTGTTGGCCCAATTGACATTCACCATTTTTATCTCAATCAAACGTCTGTGTCAAAAGTAAGATGTTTTTGAAAATCAGTCCACAAAATGGCTGGCTTATCACTGTGTTGGTAGGATCTTACCACCATGTTGCTACCTCATTCAATTTGTGCCTTCCCTAGCCTGAGTTTTAATTGCTCATAACTTTTGAAAGAGACGTTCGATTGAAATCAAAACAAACTAATGCTTTATGAGTTTACAATTGAGTCAACTCGTGTAAAGGGAACAACATTTGATTGATTGACCTTGGAATTGCTCAATTCTCCACTACCGTCGTTGTCCAGTGGTGACGTCGTCCTTGATCGTATACAGAACATAGATAAATACATGACTTTTGTTTCTATGGTACAAACCTATGCTGCACATTAAGGGGTTCGAAAGAGCACTTGAAGTCAAGTGCTCAATTATCGCTATAGGCCAATTTTATTTGATATTGTGCTTTCTTGTGATTGCTTAAATTCATTTAACGAGATATGATTTTGAGAGGTTAGGTCATTCCTCTTTTACTTACCGCGAGGAGATGAAATGGTACGTAAAACCTTATCATGATGCAGGTTCGTCCTGCCCATAGCTTTCTTGAATCTCATAAAACTTCAATGTATGTTTGGCAGCCCTGATATCTTGACTAGTAAATCGGGCGAAAGTATCTACAAACTAGAATTGGCTTTTTGTCATGACTAATCTTGGTCGAGGTACGTTCATAATTTTCAGTGGTCTATGTGTGCCGATATCCGATTGGAATTGCCCAAGAAGGATCCCTTCCTACCCCAGACCTAGATGTCCAAACCTGGGGTGGCAGGCGGGTAGACAGACGTTTCGAATTAAAGAAACTTTACTTTTTTGGAATTATTTATTAGTGATGGGATCAAATAAATTTTCAAAATCAGGATTGCCAGAAAGTTAGAAAAATCTAAGCACCAGTCGTTTCCAACATAAGGTAAAAGGTTTGCTTGGAGCTAAAAGGTAACCTTGCTTAGATCGGAGAAAAATCAGGATTACTTTTTATGACTAACTAACGGGTTTCTGATGTTCCGCTAGTCATGCCATCTGCCACTGAAAATATACAGTGGTAGCCCTAGTCGCAACCTCCCGTGATTATTTATTTGATCCCATCAGTACTATTTATTCCGTCAAACCGTCTTGGGCTCTGTTTTCACAACAATAAATCGCACCAATTTTACCGGAGACCCACAATAGTCCATGAAGTGGGTGACGCGGCAAATTTGAATCAGTTGAGCTCAGGTATCAGCTTGCTGATGGCACACTATGAATAGTGTCACAGGGCCGGTCGGGCACTCTTAGGCGGCTTGAACCAGCTTAAGCCGTTAAATGATTTTCCCCCTTTTTTAGCACTACCCTGGTCTTAGCCATACATTTAATTGCTTTGAATAAAAAAGAAACTCTTTGCCACACTTTTCATGCCAAAAGTATAGTTGCTTGAAAAAATTATGAGCCTCAAGTAAGATAAACGTGTTAAATCGGCGTAACTGATTATTGGAGTGAGTTTGACTTTGCCGCTGCGATAGTACGAGCCACAGAGGAGCCGGCCAGTAGATTTAACGATATAACCTAAAAAAGCAAAATTTCTGGCGCATGGGCGAGACATTGATAGTTTTTGAATGAAACGTGTGCCAAAGAGTTTGTTCTTTGATTCAAATATATGGCAGTCATGATTGAGGCCATGTTAATGCTAAAAAGGGAAAAAAAATACATGTAATATATCATGGCAATATATTTTTTCTTACAATGCACCCTATTCATATTCTTGCTTAGTTTGACAAGAATGAAGTAAATATATAACACAGAAAAAGCCGCCTTGGGGTTGAACTGATGAACCACAGTACAATTTGCAATTACAGAAAGAATTGTGCTAATTATGCACATTCTTAAATTCTTCTCTTAAATAAGAGTGCCAGGAAATGAGCAATATCATGACACCCTTGGCTCAACAAGAGGGAGCCGATTTTCAGCTAAAAAAGAACATTCACCCAATAATAAATGTTTGGTTGAATGATGTTTGCGTCCAACATGTTTGCATTGAATATCCGATATAAACTGATCTTGGATCTCATTAATGTCAAAGGAATGCGCATGACGGGCAAAACACATTGGTAATCAAGACTTTAAAATTTGAACAAGTTGCTACGGTCATCTCGTTCATTTTCACGCCAACCAATCAGATTCTTGACACCGAGATTGTCTACATTGCCATTCTCTTACTTCAGCCTTTAGGCCAATTGTGCTAACCTTCATTTGAGCTCTTTAGTGATGAATAATTTATCTTCATAAAAAATGGGCTCATTTTTACGTATGCAGTTCAAAATATTCTTGCAAGCCTTTTACTTCTCCTTTAATTCTATTTTTGTTGGCAGAATGGAGTATTTGGCCAACCTCGCGAGTGTCTGCAATTTGGGTCCCTTTATGGATCTTCAAAAACTCGAAAATTTTGTGCCTCTTTTAGGGACAATAACTACCATTTGATATCCTGACATTATACAAGAGTGAACATTTTTTCATCGAGCTTTGCGAAGGTGAAAATCTATGTAGATCAATTGTCTGGTTATTTGAGCTTATATCTAACCGGTTGATTTTGGAGCTAAAATCGATGAAAGCAGGATAATCAATTCTCCTGCTGATAAATCAGAAGTGATGAGATTGACCAAATGCTAATTTGTAGAGGGCGGACTTGAAATTTATTTGAACATAGAGCAGCATGTTTTTTATTATTCGAGGGATTTTTTGAAGGCGGTTTTCTTCATTCGATGGTTCAGACCATCCACACTGAGGAAAACCAATTACTCATTTTGTAAGCCTCTTTGATTTCTGCTCAAAGTGCAAATCACTGTCAAATTTGATCTCTACTAAGTTGTATTCAAGAACTAAACAAGGGTTCTCCTCATTTCCATCAATTATTATTTTGGAATACAGTTTCTGATTGAAAATTATCAATGCAAGTTATTACTTATTCACTCATTCCATTTCCTGCCAACGTTGATATTCGGAAGATGTATGTGGGTCGGTTGAATAAAGAGAGCCGTATCGTTCACTTAACACATATATTTTGTTCCCGTTCCGGGTGGAGGTTCTGGCCAAGATGGCGAAAAGAAAGTGAGCCTTTTTTTATGAGCAGAAGCGCTCGCTATTACAGGTGTGAAAAGAAAACAGATTCGAATAAGGATAGATTTCGATCATACCATGCCTTTTTCTTTTGAGGGCAAAATAAACAGATAGATGATTTTGTTCTAAGGTGTGAAGCGATTTGGGGGGCTGGAAGATCGGGAACTTCTACGAACCGTGTTGTCTTCGTCGGGTGGTGGTGTCTTGGAAGATTGGAAGAGATCCTCTGGGATTTCACGGAGAAAATTCTTATTTCGCCAGATAACACGTCCAGAAGGAAAGTGTAGGTTGTATCGGCGATGGTTGGGGCTGCCAATGACTTTGGCGGAAGAGTTCCAACGTTTGAAGGTGGGATCTTGGACTAAGACGGATGATCCAATGGATATCAAGTCACGAGATTTAGTGGAGCGGTCGAAGTAAGCCTTCCGCTTATTCGAAGTTTCGAAGTTTTCGAAGTTTCGAAGTTTCATCACGATCAGCTTCATTCGCCGTACGGTGCCAACGTGCGTCGAATGCGCCCCAATGTGATGGAACCTGAGATCGAAGAGGGTGTCCGAAGACACGTTGTGATGGCGAAAGCCCGTCCTCTCGAGGTCCGTTCCAGAGTTCTAAGAGTCCGGCATGGAACTTGTCACATTCGATTTGACCATCGTTCTTGGCTTCCAGGTACTTGACCGTCACTTCTGCATGGCCGTTGCTTTGTGGGTTGTGAGGGGAAGAGGGGACCCAACGCACTCCCCACTCGTGAAGAAAATCAAGGAAGAGACGAGATCGGTATTGAGGGCCGTTGTCGCTCCAAATGTTATTGGGAACGCCCATCAGAGAAAAAAAATATTCGAATTTAACGGATGAGGTTTGAGGTGGACGAGTTGGTTACAAAATCGAGACATGAGTGGATAGCCTGAGTATCGATCGGTGTAAACCAGATAATGGTTGGAGCCAAACATGAAGAGATTCCTTGGCACCGTTTCGAAAGGACGTGTGGGGACGGGATCTTGGAGTAGGGGTTCGGGTGTTGGACATGGCCTAAACAACTGACATTGTTTGGAGGCTTGGACGGTGGTGGTTATGTCGTTGGAGAACCCGGGCCAGAAAACAGTTTGGCGTGCGCGAAGTTTCGTCTTTTCTATGGCCTGGTGAGAAGAGTGGAGTCGGCGAAAGACGTCTTTGACGGCTGAAGGGGGGATACCAGATCACCGTCCACAGAGAACTCGTCCCAAATCTTGAAAAAGAGACGGACATAACAAATTTGTTGTTGATGGGTCGAGGAAAGAGTCTGGAACCCGGCCAAGACGGTCTCACGCAAAGCCGCGTATTGAGTGTCGTTTCGGGCTTGGCGGGAGAGTTCTTCAATTAAAAGGTCACGGGACACGTTGTGGGCGAACAGGCGATGTTAGTTCCGAGGGCGAGGTCGCCGCAAGTGTCCGTCTCATCGGGGTCCGAAACGGGGAACCTGGATAGAGCGTCAGGGATGCAGTGATCACGGCTGCGTTTCCAAACCACGGTGAACGAGTACGTTCACAGCAGTGCTGCCAGATGTGGTGATTTATCACCAAACTGGGGATTTTTCAAGTAATTTTGGGACAAAATTTTGCTTCTGATGATAAGGGCCCTTATTTGCAACGTCACACGACCCAAACAAAACGGGAAGAGACACGGCATATTGCTAAATAAACTTCTCGTGTCGTGCTTTGAACGCAATTTCTTTTCCGGACATTATGTGACCCGTGGCATTATTTATACATAAGATTTTGATAGAATTAGTCAAAAACAACACAAACGCATTACAATTCAATAACAAGGAACTGGCCCAATTGGCCCTTTATTTGGTAGCGGCTGAATGACAAAGCGCCCTCTGAAGTGCTAAACGTAAAACATATTTCGTGCAGCGTAAGGGGGCTATGGCGTCGATCGAGAACTTGTTGAAGAGAGGAATCAATGATTTTTGATCAGTCAGCACCGTAAAGTGGGGTAAACCACATAAAAAAAATTTGCACTTCGTGATGGCCCACCAAATAGCCAAGGCCTCGAGTTCGACGATGGCCTGTCTGGTCTCGGTGTCGTGGAGAAATTGGCTCCCGCATTGGATTAGTTGCCAACGGTTGTTGTACACTGGCTTTTGTAGGAGGGCGAATCCCAGACCGTTCAATTTGGAGGCATCGGTCTTCAGGATCGTTTCCGCTCTGGGATTAAACATGGCCAAGATAGGGGGTGTGGTAAGTGCCTTCTTGGTGGCTTTAAAAGCTAGGGAGTGATCTGGAAGCCAGATGAAATCATTTTTCTTCTTTAATAGATCACGGAGAGGGCCGGCCACACCGAACTAAAACTACCCAGCTGGTTGACCAGACCCGCAGAAAACCATAACTAGAATGCTTGAGTTCAACAGGAGCTGTACCGCATGAGCACGTCTTTTTAGGTCAGCTGACGCTGGTGGAAATAGGACAAAGATATTTCGTTAAATCTCGCTTCAGGCAATTTGAATTATTATCATGAAACGTTTGTTATTCCTCTTTAATCTTAATTTCTTTTGAATCTTACAAATATACA